>NC_090895.1:27074952-27089952 GCF_036669925.1 Montipora capricornis | reverse complement strand
CACTTTTGCAAGACGCAATATTAGTCCCACGTTTGCCGTTTGCTTTAAACGTGAAACTAAGGGCGCGTTCGATTGACCCTATTCCGGAATAAGAATACGTGGAGTGATGATTTAAAACGGTATGTTCTGGCGTTTCCAAACAACAAGGACAATAAAGATATGTTTCAAATAACATTTTAGCAAGTGTTTGACAATTCTAATGTGAATCTCCGTCAAAACGAAGGATTTCTAACTCCTATTCCAGAACACGGTCAATCGAACGCGCCCTAAATCATTCTTATACCGTACGACAGGATATGCAGTATGATAAAAAGCAATGATTATGAGATACAAAAAGCAACTATACAATGCATAATGACCTTTAGAGTGGTATTTTTTAACATTAAAACAATAAATTCTATCATAGAGTGGTATATTGCTTCAATTGTATTTTCACCCGGTATATACATGAGCTTTCAAGTGTCTACCAACAACTTAAGTGACAAGACACTGGGTCTGTACAATGAGATGAGAACTTACCTTGAGTGTTGAAATAAACTGACTATCGGTAACAACATTCCCTGTGATCTCGATTTGATTAACATGGCGGAAAGCTATCATGTTGATGTTTTGAAGGTCCTTCTCTGTGACCTGTTAAAGAGAAGAAATGCACAAGAGGTAGCTGCCAATAATGCAAGGAAAAATGAAAGCTCTTATACTGCGAGCAGTCTCTCTTTTGCTCTAAATCGTTGAAACGAACGAACACTTCAAAACGGCTGAAACTGCGGGGCGGTAATACCGCAAGCGTTGGTAACTCATTAAACGTTCAACGTAAGCGCTCGCTATAACGATTCTAGAACAAAAAGAGAGACTGCTCGTAGTCTAGAAAGCTCTTGGATGTCTTGAGCAACCAATGTCGACACAATTGCACATTAATGCTACTTCGGTTGGTTTGCTTTAAAGTTCATTTCTTTCTCCACAATTTGGTTAAAGATACGAGCAAACGAAATTTGAGCATCGTAGGCAAGAACTCTCTCTATCATTCCGTTTCCCTGCCTGGCTGACTATCTCGATCGTCCATACAAATCATGTTTGAGTTCCTTTACCTGTATGTCAATAAATGACGGAGAGGCGCGTTCAAGTTGTGGATTACCCTCTCCAGCCTTGACTCGAACTCTGTACATGCAGCCAGGCTGAAATGAAAAAGAAGACGAACCCGATCATCAACTGGAACACGGGCGCCACTGACTGAGCCGATAAACGAAAGTGAAACAGAGCGCGTGAGGAAATGTAGCGCCCCAGCTACACGATTTAACTTTGTTAAATTTTCAAGTCCAACATTGTTCTGATTTTCTGCGGGAAAAATGTGACTCTCATATACTGGTCTCCATCATACTAACATCTTTACCGTGACGTATCTAATAGTAAAAATGTTTTACAACTATCTCGTTAAAACGCAAAATGGTATAAGGAAGAGATCTCTTTTCCTCCTGCCCGTCCGCCACGCAAATGCAACAGAAAAGAGGCCTTTACCAAAATGGGCGTATAGGGCGTATGGGAGAGTACACTAAGACGGAAATCGCAAACCTCGTAAAATAAATTGTAGTTCCTACTCTAAATGGAGGCTGAGGCGTACTTGCAGATTGAGAGAACATACTGCCGGCATGGACCTTAAAGGGGCTAGGTCACGCTATTTTAGGTAATTTTGTTTAATTTTGTTAATTATGAGCTCTAAACGTCAAATTGGCAGAGCAAGAGTCTTTCATTTGCAAAATCACGGCAACATAACAACTGAGAATGATTTTCAAGTTTTGTAAATGACATTTTGATATAGACTGATATAAATTTGAAAAAAGGTGGGCCGACGTTTTTCAAATTTACCCAAATTCAATCCATTTCAATCCTCTCCAGTTTTGTCCATCCGTGTCCCTTCTTGGCTTCCTTGTGTTTTGTTAGAGTTCTTCTATAGTTTTGAACAGTTATTTTGATATTTTAGTTAATTCTATGACCATTCGATCAATGCTGAAATTGCCTAAAATTGCGTGGCCTATCTGGACAAATTGCGTGACCTAGCCCCTTTAATCACACGGCGGCCATGTTGAGTCTCGAGGGATTGAAAACTTTTGTTTTGCTCCACCGAACCTCGTTTCCAAACATTTCAACTCGAGGCTTAGGGCACGAAATCTGTTGTCTGTGGCCAATACGGCCACCGTGCGAATAAGGCCTATTTTAAACGAGAAACAAAATATCGAAAAAAGTCACTAACCTGAAGTCCACGAAGTCGATATTGTCCACCTTGATCCGAAACTGTTTCTTCTTGAAACGCTTCGCAGTTTCCAAACCCAACAGCCTGTTAAATGAATGCCAACTTAAACTTCAGATTTTATTAAAGGAAGGGATTTGGAAAAGACGGCGTGGGTTGACCAGTCGAGTTTTGAAAGGCAAAATGTCATAAACTTCAATGGCATTACATCATCTTTATTAGACTAAAGCATTGATCCAGCACATTAAATCCACGATGGGCATCCAGCAAGTCACGTATCGACTCGGACTTAATTTTACCAACCAATACCCCGTTCACACATGGTTAAGCGTGCTTTAACAGAGCTTAATTAATCAGGCTTTGGAATTTTGTGGCGTTCACACTAAGCGTGCGCACAACTTAACTTGTTTTAAACAGGTTTAAACTAAACCACTGCCCGGATAACATACAAAGGGAGCGTAACCAAGGACGACGACAACAACAACAACCGTTATTTGTACCGATATAACTATTTTTTTACAACAACTCAAACCAAAACAAAACATATTCATTACGAGCAAGCTGGAATAATCATAAGGGCCAAAAAGACCAGGCAGCCTGTCTTCTAAAATAATTGATAGAAGATAGTTTAACAGGTCAGTGCACGAGATATAACTATTTAACAATTGGACCCGTAGCCCTTGCGGGATACGGGTCAATAGCCCATGAGGCGAAGCTGAATTGGCAATTGACCCGTGGCCCTTGAGGGCGTAGGGTCTAATTGTTTTGGTATCGTCCAACTAGTCGGACAGACAGAGAAGGGCAATAATAAAGTTAGCAAAGCAAGTTAAAGAAATATTTAATTTGGAATTAAACGAAAGAAAGCGTCACGCTTTTCGCTACTCGAGGACTATTACTAATAGTCCTCTAGTTGCATAGCCAATCAAAATACAGGATTTGCATTAGTCCGCTAGTTGTGTGAAACTAAAAATAATTATTTGCAAGTAGTCAAAATACAGACAAATAAAAGAGACCAGCAGAGACACACAAAACACACACACACACACACGTAACTGAAACGTTATAGGAGCCCATTATCTAGAGCCTCCATCTTCCATATTAATCCTTCATGCGAGGAAGAGACCGTGTTGCAACGACAGAGGAGGCAGAGAAGAGGGGCCCTGGGAACGAGGTGTTCCTTCAATGGGATTCGAACCCATGACCCTGCAATTGCCCTCCACTTGTTCTACTAACCGGTCTTTCAAGACCGTTGGGAGCTGGACAATGGTCCACTTTTGATATATTAAAATTTAGTCCTAAACAAAAGACATCATCTTGAGGCTCTGGGGAATAAACTCATAAAAAGCTTCATATTTATTCCCCAGAGCCTTGAGATGACGCCTTTTGTTTAGGACTAAATTGTACTATATCGAAATTGGTCTATTTTATTCATACAACGTTGATACACAATATCCTCAGCGAAAGACTTGGAGCAATCATGATTGCAAAATGATTATAATAACGGGAAATACTATTTTTACATAACGTTGTGGCAGCCGTTGTTATCGTCATCGTCGGGAGCCCATTACCTGGAGCTTCCATCTGTATTGTACGCTTGAGACAACCCTTTCCCATATCTTTCAATTATTAGAACTACTATATTTTGACGTATGTGACTGAAAACATACGTGAAGTGGTTCACATACGTAGGGACGTAATAAATGGCTGACGATGGGTCTTTTATGATTGGCTATTGAGAAAACACCCACTAAAGCACCCCTGCGAGGTGCTTCTAAAAATAGAAAGATACGGAAAAGGGTTGACTCAGAGAGTTATTCTTCATTGTCAGTTTGCTCCAAATCAAGTATTATCCTTCATTTAGATTACTCTGTCCCAGGACTTGAGGTAACAGATAAAAATTGGAAGTAGTCCCTGGACAGGATTTGAACCCGGAGCACCCACTTTGAAGTTTGAAGGAACTATTTTTAACCACTTAGCCACTAAAGATCAACTGCCTGGTAAGTGTTTGGATTATTTACCAAAACTGATAAGATAAGATAAGATAAGATAAGATAAGATAAGATAAGATAAGATAAGATAAGATAAGATAAGATAAGATAAGATAAGATAAGATAAGATAAGATAAGATAAGATAAGATAAGATAAGATAAGATAAGATAAGATAAGATAAGATAAGATAAGATAAGATAAGATAAGATAAGATAAGATAAGATAAGATAAGATAAGATAAGGGGTGGTCTCCCAGTTCCCCGACCCAGAGGCTCATGATAAAAGTGTTTGACCAATATTAAATTATAGTTCTATTATGTATATATTTATTAATTAAACGTTCCCAGGTTCGAGTCCTGCGTGTCCAGATATTGTTCGGCTTTAAAAAAAAAGTTCATTTCCCATGATCGCCCTCAACCTTTCAGTGTCCAAAATGAATGATAATACTCCACTTGGAGCAAATTGACAATTAATAAGAATAATCCTTCAAATGAGTGAGAGACCAGGTTGGTCGTTAAGAAGAAGGAGAGACCCTGGAAACGGGGTTGGTTCAATTTTTCGGGCTCAGTCCTTTGCAGCTGCTTAACTTGCTGAACTAACTGCGATGATTTTTCCATCTTTCATTTCATTCTATTTCGCACTTCAAACACATGAAACTTCATATAATCTACAAGTCAACCCCACGATATTATGCATCAAATAGAAACTCGGAAAAATACGAGCCTGAGATAGGATCTCCGTGATCTAGTCGGATGCTCTAACCACTGAGCTACTGCAGACTCTGTGGTGAGCAATCTGAAATTTGACAATGTGATTGCGCGTTGCAGTTCATTTCACCCTTGCTCACCACAGAGTCTCCAGTAGCTAAGTGCTGGTTAAAGCATCCGACTAGCTCACGGAGGGTCCTGGGTTCAAATCCCATCTGGGGATCGGATTTTTCAGAGTTTCCATTTGATGCATAATTTCTTTCATGTAGTATTTCTCACATTACTCGTGTTACCCCAGTTTAGTTGGTCGATACAACCTCCCATTTCCCAGTGTCGCCTCTTTTTCAAACCGAGGCCAAGAAGTAAATTTTTCTTATCAAAATCGGTGCTTGGACTTGCGTCGAAAAACGCCAAACGAGACACTGAAATGACACAAATTATTTAAACCACAAACCTCAACTGCTACATCTTTTTCGGGTTCTCCATTGAGTGATGAAATTAACCCAAAACAGCTGAAAGAAAAGTACAAAAGATCCAGCCCCGTCTTCTTCTGCTAACTATGGTTACACGGGGAGTGGAGCGAGATTCTTATGGGGTATTTCCATGAGACCGGGACCAACTCAGAGCGGTACGAACTTGTACAAGTATGAAACTTTTGCAACCGTTTACATGAAACCGGGACGAAATGATATGTTTCGTCTAATAAATATACGGCTGACCCAAAAGCATACAGGCTTTATTTCTGGACCCGGTATGACATTTCTTGTCACTTATAAGGGAACGCTACGAACTCAAACCAATACGAGAATCTGTCGTCTCGGTTGGTGGACCGATCTGAGTTCATTTACAATGAACTGAGCTATGAAGAAATGTATGGTGGCCGATATGGCGAGATGAACTCATAAAAGCAAAGCAAAGCAAAGTAAAGTAAAGTAACCATATTTAACGTCGATAACTCGTAACAGTAATTCAACTGACAAACCTGAGGTCGACGGTGCGCTCATTTTACTCCCCCCTCTCCATCAGTGCTCCGTTTTACGGGCATTTAAAGCTACTTAGCTACACGGAAAGGAAAGAAGTGGAAACAAGGATGCGAAATCCGGGAATCGAACTCAGGACTTCTAGCACCAAGGCCGTGCACTAACCGACTGTGCCATCCTTGCTCTGGTCTGAGTTCATCCCGATCTCATGTAAATACCTCCTTAGTCTAGGCTTTGGCTTCTGATTGGCTAAGAAAGCGGCGCTACATTTTTCACGTACAGAAACCAAAACACTCTTTCGGGTTTTAAGGGTTGATGTCACAGACTGCTTTGAAAACAGCGATGCAAGTAATTGACCACTTTTGATATATTAAAATTCAGCTTGATAGTGAGGCTTAGAGGACAGACAAATTGAAAAGAAATGAATAAACATGTTCACCCAGTTTCCTTTGTTTGTGTCCTCTCGGCCTCGCTGCCAATCTGAATTTTAATAGACCGAAAGTGGTCTATTTGTAACGTCAACCCGATATCGAACCCATTCCCCTTCATAGCTCGGTTATCAATCACAACATGACCACTTTTCCAGTCTTTCAAAGGGACTTTAAAAAGTGAATTCTCAATCGAAAGGTTCTAAAAACTACAAAATATATTTGGGACCATTTCGGAGAATAAATAAAGTGGAAAAGTTTGTTGAGGTGATAGGCACTCAAAGACTTTTTTTTACCTGAATGCAACTCTCTTCCCTTTTACTTGCAGCGGAACTGTTAAACCTTCGCTCACATTTATCATCTATTGGGATAAAAAAGGAGGTATACATCAAGCATCGACAAACTTATAATACTAGCAATCTCAGGTGAAAAATGGTAGGCTTGATACCCACAAAAACTAGATTTAATCCTACTAAAACAGCAGACCAAAAGTACTTCCGACCACAGCCACTAAGCAGCAGAAATCGTTTTCAAATGAAGTCATTTTTAATACAAGTGTACGGTCGAGTTTCAAATGAAAAACGGCTTACTTTCTTTATTTCTTTTCTTTTCTTGGACTACCTTTCCTCCGAGAAACATTAAAAAAAGCCTCTTACGAAAACGCACTGGCATCATTGTCCTTGTAGCCTGCGAGCAGGCTCTCTCTCTCCCCCCAGTCCCTCGGAAGGCCTGCTCGCAGGCTATGGTCCTTGGGAAAATGTTTACGATCGCGTCAACGCCACCACAAGTCAAACTACTGAGCCACGCAATTAGCTTTCACAACAAATTATGACGAAAAATGAAAAAGAATCTGCCCTGTTCGCGGCAATTCCGTTATGGGACCCGTGGTCAGGCCAGGACTTCCCAAGCATAGCTTGATGAGCAGGCCGTATGGATAATTGCATACGTAAACAGTTTTTTTTATCGGGCTGCAAAATCGCAGCTTGTCTCGCAACTTCACACGACAAACAAAATTAGATCATCGTAGCAATGAATAAACACTCACACAGTAGTAAAAAACTCGGCAAAAAGACAAACCTGTGAAGCTGGCGAGAAAGTATATTCCTTTAACATCGGACGGAAAAAGTACTGTCCCGGGCCCTGAAGAACCAGAACACATAACGGTTCGTTCCACAAATACAACAAAATATTTCTTTAACAATCATTACATTAGTGCGCGTTGGATATGAGACGGCATATAAGCAATCTCACTATTCAACAAGCGCGAATGAAATAACTCCTTTATTAAATTTCAGCGAAATCTAAATGTTTAGATACTTTGAAATTTCGCTTCCCGTCGCAAATCCTGATCATAAGGTATAACAGCCAATCAGAAAGCTAGAAATTCGATATCCGTGGTTAAGAGTTTAAGAAATTTGCATACAGTAACTGAAGAACTTACCAAGTTTGCAAAAACCATGGTGCCAGTCTCAGAAGTGAAATTGTTGCTTCTGAACTGCCCAGCACTGAGAGATAACAGAACGGCTGACAAAGGCTGGTTACTTTCATCTGTCACCTGTACAGTCGGAAAAACCCTCCATTGTCACATATGAGTGAAGTTATTAATACAAATAAGACCTTGATAGTATTTATTGAGCTCTAGTTCTTACGGTTGTGTTGCATGACAAAATAAGGGACTGCTTCTCTCCCCTCTCACCTACGAGACTTGCGTGACCACCCATCTCCCTCAGAGGGAGGAGTAAAAGGCTTAATTCTTCATACCCTTGATATTTTCGTGATACCACGTCTTCACATACAGGTCTACACCACGACGTGATCACATGATAGAAAGGTAACCACGCCAATAGAATTACCCGAGTGTTAACATGGGACACAAGCTTTCTTATAGTGAATAGTGGCGTAGTTGGCGGTATTGTTGGCGCGAGAGGCAAATTAACGTGCGGCGAAGCCGCGCGGAGAATGGGGAACAGCGCCCCTCCCCATTCTCCCGCGGCTTATGCCTTTCCCGCCAGCTACGCAGGCTATGAATCAACCTCGTTCCCAGGGTCTCTCTTCTCTGCCTCCAACGACAATGGAGGCAGAGAAGAGAGACCCTGGTTGGCTATGAATAGGACAAATAACTCAGTAGAAGGGAAAAAAACAAACAACAAAACAAAAGCGATATTTTAGAATTTATACTTAATGGAAGGTGCTAAGAACTCGCGAAAAAGTAAACGTAATAACGAAAAAATCCAGGCTTGAGTTGCTGCTTAACTGTGATGATCTTGAAGTCATTTATTTCAACTTCCACAATTCAAATAAATGAATAATTTTATGCCAGTGTATTTTAACATTCGGTTTTAAAAAATGATCGCTTGAATATTGTAGTATTTCGAGTGTCAAGCCGTGCCAAATTTTACTGAAATGATAACTATGTAACAATGAAGCGAAAAAAATATTTTGCGATGACGTCCGCATCCTTCACGAAAGCTGCCTATTCTTTCATAAATGTCAAATTGATGCACTAAAAGATTTTAACTTCCCCAATAAAAAGGGCATTCTCGCAGACGTAATCACTAATTTTCGGTAATATCTGAATTTGTATTCGTACCAAGATCTCAATCTGTCCTAGTTTCTGAGCTTGAAAGTGTCCCTTCTTGTCAACCAAAGGAGTGATCACAAATCCAGCTTTACTTGCAGACTGCAAAAGATACAATTGACGGATTAAAACATTACTGAAATTAAATCCTAATGAAGATTTTTGCTCGACTAAACGTAAAATCGAGTCGTGACACACAACTCCAGACAGCAAGGCTTGACTTTTTACGAAGCTGGATTTGGCTTGCATCACAGACAGACCAATCCGTATGTTTGGAAACATATAAAGAGGTTTACGACAAGGTTTCGAGTTTTCAGTCCAGCTGCGCGGACGCAAATCTGGCCTCCTAAGTTTAAAGTGAGAAAGCTTTTATCAGGGGAGCGCTTGTTTTGAAGACTTGAAGGAAAGCTATAAATTCAAAATAAGCAAGAATCTATCGCGTCGTCATGTTATATAGTCTCTTTTACCGTAGTCTGTATTGGTAGGCGCTAGAAAGGGGACGGGAAAGGGGACGGGAAAGGGGACGAGCAAGGAGACGGGAAAGGGAAAAGCAAGCGCGCTTTCCCATTTCCATTCCCCTTTCTAGCGCCTGCCGCACGCAGGCTGCTTTTACCAGTGCTTTTCTCAAAAGCTTGAGGAAAGTATTGTCCCAAACATTTTCATAACCAGTCAATAAACCGTTTTAGTATAATAACATAAGTGATTATTGAAAATTCTCTAGCCTGATTGGTTGCACTTGAGGTAATTATTGCGCAATAATCACCTAAGCGGTTTTTTTCAAAATGGCCGCAAGACGTTTTGTCAAGATGGCAGACGAAGAAATTAATTATTTTAAATAAAATGCATATTTTTTAAATAATCACCTATGTAATTAGGCTCGGTGAATAAAAACAGAGACGTCACCTCGCCTTCGACGAATAATTGTTAAATAAGGTGTCATCATGCATTTAGACAGTGTGCGGTATAAGTTCCACGGAGTTTATCGTCCTTGACCCGGGAAGCTTGGAACAGCTTTAATTTATAATTATCAAAGCAAAGGAAGCTTTTGTCCTTCAAAAGTGTTGATCGCAGGGGAAGTTAAGCCGACGATCTCCCGCTCAGTAAACTGGCGTCTTTGTCCCGTATGGCAAAATAATGACTCCGAAATAAGGTCCCTTAATGCATCAATGGAATTAGTTTGGGGGCTTGACCAATCGAAAAAATAAAACTAAAGAAAATTTGGATCACTCACCAGAGAATACTCAATACCGCCATGAAGAGGCCCTACCCTGTAAATAAAAAAAATATCACCGGAAATTATTTGCAATGCCATCATGGAAGATAGAACTTATTTTTCGATATCTTCAAGCTTTGAAAAGAACACAAATGAAGCCGTTTTCTTGGGATTTTCTTTGTCCAAACCTGTTCCTAATGCAATTTATTAACAACAATTATTACGAAGAACACTGTGGTACTAAATTTTCAGTATGGGGATGAACCCTTCCTACTTAAACCATGCTTTTGCCAGCTACATCTTCTTTTTTTCTAATTCGTATTTATGTATATCCTTCCTCTCTTACGACGCTTGTAATTAATGTAATTAAACTGTACTTAACATACGGCCAACGCCAGCTTATATCCACATGACAGTGACTAACTCGAAAGCTCCTTGGCTACTTTGGTCACTGTACACTATTAATTATTGCCTCGACTTGCTAATTTCTGAGTACTTTTTTTCTGTAGTGATTGTACAGTGTCTTGTGTTTAGTTTTGTGGGAACAGTGTGCAATAAAAACTTGAAATTTGAACCTTCCAGTGTGACCATCCAAATGAAAGCTACTGACCATAACCTTCCTGTTTATTTTGCTAAGCAGGTGGTTTTATATTTTGGTAATTTCCTCAGAAAGCTAATACTCTCCTACTGATAATGATACCCTTATGCTTCATGATGTGATTCACACTTTCGAGAAAGGCAACAAAAGCCTCAGGTGCGACCATTTAAACGAAAGGTACTTAGCAGTATTTTCTTGTGAAGTCGTTTACTGGGCTGCACAAGGTGGTTGCAATACAAGTAGTTGTCTTTGTGAGTAAATTACTGATGTGTGACCATTCAAATGAATGCTCCTGACCAGGGACCGGTTGCTCAAAGCTTGGTAAGCGCTAACCACTGGTTGAGAGGTTTCAAAACTTATAACTTTCCATGGTATTTAACGCTGGTTAGCGCTAACCATGCTTCGAGCAACCCGGGCCAGAACCTTTCTTGGGTGCATTTACAATGTTGTTAAATGTGGTTCAAATCGATACGTCGGTGGATAAAATCCTTAAAAGTAAGACCATTCAGATGAAAGCCACTAAACAATAATCTCCTGCGGAGCTGTTTAATAGGTCGTATATCACAGTCTTTGGTCTGTGGATGTCCGCGTTGGGGTGTTTATTAGCGACCTTACACAACGACAACATCGACATGAACGAGTTCGCCAAGTTGCTTTTTATGATAGTCTTTCACTTGGAAAATCGTGTCATATCCGCAGTTGCAAAACATGACTTTCATTTAATGATATCATTCCTGCCTAAAGTTGAACCCCTGGCATACTACTTGCCTGTATTTTCCTTGATCATCAGTTTGCACCTTGATCTCATCCGTCGGTTGTTTCCCAGCTGACGTGATAACAATTTCCACGCCACTCAAGGGTGGGGTGACTTGTCCTTCCAGGAACACACCCTGCCTTCCTTCAAACTCGACCCAAGAAGCTGGACAGTCATCTAACACAAACAATGCCCAGATATACACAGTTTTTTCATATTAAGAAGAATGAATACAGCCAGTGCTTTATGAAGGCAAGTGAACTTAGCGAGGAATCATTCCAAACAAACGAAGCCTGTGAAGCGCCCTTTTGCCATTGAGTCTAAATTTTAACTATCTGCTTAGGACAACACGGTTAGCGTTACCAATAGGATTATTTTCAGGTCAGCTTTGGTTAGCATAAGCGTTTATGCTTACTTAAGGAGAAGCCTTAAGCTTTGGAAGCATTGTTTTCATCCTGCTTCCAAAAGCAGAGTGAACGGAGTATACACAATGCGATTCACTTGAAGGGCATACAAAAACCATGAATTCTTTGGGATTCCTTTTGGCGCAAAAACAGCACGCGTTTTGCTGAACATCTGCAACGTCATATCTAGGCCATTCCGTGTACACCCCAGATCACCACACCAAAATCCGTCCGTTTTTGGAAAACACCCTTTTTGTGCAAACCCTTATTAAGCTATTCTGTTAATCCTAAACTAAACTGATAGGAATGAACCAAATAGTTCCATTAAGGACGGTACCTACTGTTGTTATTGCGCATACGTTCTGCGCATCTCGAGATACTCGGATTTCCTATCGATGGTGCTTACTAATGCAGGGATATTTTTGCGCGGTTTAAAACTATCTGGAGAAAGTAGATCTTAGCAAGTACTAGTCTTGGTATCCAAAAAGGAAATTGGGGGTAACCATGCATTTTTGAGAGATAATTAAGCTTCAATTTGAGAAAGAACGCCATATATTGCTTTGTATTATAAAGCTTTTTGCAAATATTATTCATGAATTATCTTTGCAAAATGTGTGGTTACCCCCAGTTTTCTATTTGGATCTCAGTAACACTTGTTAAGATCTACATTTCTTGCCTGTGCATAATCATAAACCCGGGCGAAAATATCTTTAAATTAGTAGACACCGTCCTTAATGAATTATCTTTGCAAAATGTTTGGTTACCACCAGTTTTCTTTTTGGATCTCAGTAACACTTACTAAGATCTACATTTTTTGCATAATCATAAACCGGGGCAAAAATATCTTTGAATCTTTGATCCACACCAAAATCCTTCCATTTTCGGAAAACACCCTTTTTTTTAAAATCCTAAACCAAACTGCTAGGAATGAACCAAATAGTCCCATTAAGCTATTTACCAGTGACTGTCACAACTCTACTTGCAGGGTAAAAAAGAAGCACAGATGACACTGGAGTGACTTCAAACTCTTCGCCTCGCCTGAGCACAGAGAAAAAACAAAGGCCATTGTGAGACTGAATACACAACCTTGCCTATAAAAAGTCGGCGTTTTATCCTGCCTGTTTCCAAGGGAAACTTTCTTGACCAAGTAAAGGAGATTGCACATGGGTGAAGTTTGGCGTGTGGTATACTACATGTATGTTAACATATGGTGTTGTTTATTATGTGTGGTTAAATGTGGGCTCGCATGATCTTCTTCCCACGGTTTGGCTATGGGGTTTGATTTACTTCCAGAATGCGGTTACACAGCAATAAATCTGATTGGCATGGTTGCCACAGTGATATTGGTGTTATTCGAAAGTAGTTGTAGAGGTTTTCTTTAAGTATGAAAATTCTAAGGGAATATTACTCAGTCAACAGTTATTATAAATCTAAGTACTGTAAAAGAAGCACTCTGTACATTAGAAATAGTCTCTTTGACTTCTCCTAATGCAATGAATTTGTGATGGATGGAATCAGCAACTGTGACAAAGACAGACAGAACAAAACACTTTTATGCACACACCTTCCCCAGAGTGAAAAGTTGTAAATTAACTCCTTGTTAGAATCTTTAACCTCAGTATTGTTTACATCAGCTGCTAATGCATTGTTGTCTTGTAGCTTTAAAGGCCCGATGGAGCTCATCTCGTTGGACTTCAATGACCTTGTGATGATAAAGCAAGGTGTTATCAGCTTCGGTCAACAAAAATATGCAGCAGAATGTGGCTAAACTGAAACATACTTGTTCATGTGCATGCACACATTAAAACGAGCTCAACAACCGTGTCCAAATGCAAACTGTATAAATGTATACAACTTACTCCACGGCCACGATCTTAGTATTCTTTTGTTTGTTTGCAAATTAATCCTTGGTTGCCTCGTTCAAGGTTAAATATACAATTAGGTTCTTCTTATACAATTGGGTATCAAGTATGTATTTCTTTATAGAATTGAAGTCTCAGGAGAGTGGCCTATCAATGAAAGCACTTGAACAGAAGTGACCACTTTTTTTTAAACTTTGGATACACATCTCATGTAGTATTGATGTCAGTCATCATCAAAAAGAGAAACAAACTGCTGTTTGAAAACGTTTGCATAGATGGGCACATCCTGCATGACCTATTACCGCCCAAAAGGACATGCCTTCTTCGTAAAAGAGATCATAACTATTCACATCAAAGAGTTAGTACAGAGTGATACAATCATCCATTAATTTGTAAATGGGTGCTTATTCTCTGCACCACATTAATATATTATTGCTATTGAATGAATCCTATTATTTACCGGTATATTATGCTTTATTTTTATACAATTGTGAAGGTTTTACATTAATTTGTTTAAATCTCCTAATAAAAACCACTATTATTAGTATTATTAATGTTTCGCACAACTTTCACAGTGCTGTTTGCACTCCTTTTATAGCACATCACACAAATTCAAAATTATAATTATTCAAGGAATATGCCATTACAATACAAACACACCTGATGTTGACCTTAATATCATCTGTTTTTGTTACAGTTTTAACAGCCCCAGAGAGCAAATGCTTGATGGCTGTTAATGTCAGGACGGTTGGTGCTGAGCTACAAATGAACATGAAAACAAGTAATATCAGTAACTCACATTGCGCGCATATGAGAAAAGAAAACCTTGGTGTTTCAGTGGCAGTTCATTGACTGTGAGGGACTTACAGCAACATTTGCAAGACACCGTTTTAAACTTACGTATTGTAGATGAACACATTTTGATCAAACTGATGGCACGATTGAGGCATCAGGTTGTAAACCCCTGAGAAGTAAGGTCACCAGTTAAAGAGAGCACATTAACATGAATATGAGCTTAAAACATTGGTTCAAAGAGATAAAAGATAATATACAAATGTAGAGTATATTCAAACAGAGATCAGTTACAATGAAACCAAACAAACAAACAAACAAAACTTGCTCTGCAGATCACCCTTTAAAGTGCCCCTGTGATCAAAAAAACCACTTCCTTTTTCCCTTCAGATTTTGAAAGTGTGTTTGCTTAACACCTGACTGGCAAAATTTTGAGCTTTTATTTTTATCCAA
>NC_090895.1:27019952-27069952 GCF_036669925.1 Montipora capricornis | reverse complement strand
CCACATTTGCGGATTACAGACGATGAGAGAAGTGATCCTCGTACTTGAACAAGCAGTTATTGTTTTTTATAGACACCTGTTTTGTTTTTGTTTCTTGATGAGAACTGTTTGCCGCTCTCTACAGTACATATCGGTACTACAGCTGTACATTATGTGCATAAACAAATCGATTTACAGCTTTATGTATAGCTCATTCGAAATTATATTCATTTACAATGAAAGAGGAAAAAGCCTCTTAAAGAGGTAGGAATTTGCTAAAGCTTGCAGGTAGGTTCAGTTGATTGAGCATCAGACTACCACGCAGAGGGGTAGAACACCCCCTGTGTCCAACTTCAAGCAAGTTTCTCATGTTGTCTCTGTCACATAAAGTTGTGAAACTGTTTGAATCTTGCAAGCAACTATTTCAAACAGCCAAGAAGATTTGGTTTTTCAGATTTTGACATGGCAATCTATGTGGCAGTTGAACCCTTCCGCTTGACTTCAACTTGTCTCCTTTGCCATTGATTTATGCGCCATAAATCAACTGGAAAAAACTTGGTCCGTAATTTACAGTATGGACCGCGAACTCAGTTAGTAAGAGGAATATATTATTAAATCCAGTCAGATTCAAGTCCACCCCATGCATGCACAATGTTGGCTTTGAAATGCTACACAAAGCACACTTATGTTTCTTATTGTGGCTTACCATACATACCTATGCATTGGACAGTTCCAGTAACTGTTGCCCTGAACTGAGAAAAAGCGATTCCAAGAACAGGATGTGAAGTGATTGTTACAACTTGCTCTTTAGGTATCAATGCCAAGCCAGCAGTAGATTCTGGTGATGTGATCACAGGCTAAAGTTGACAAACAAAGACTTAATTTAATTGACCACTTAGATTGTAGACGTTTGTAACAACAGTATGGATACTCTGCTAATTAAAAGTAGCAACGTTGCTTTTAAGGACAGGATTCAATCACTGGCTGAGAGAAATAAACAGAAGAACTCCCAATTTTGATGAATCCTGTTTTAGCTTTATTCATACCCTTGTAACAACAAAATAAAAAAAATTATGTTCTCTCAATTTTGTGGTTTGGTTTTCAGGGTGCACTGAAGGTATCATGTTGCTATCTTTCCAAAGAGTGTCTGCATTTTACCATGTGGTACTGCCCGATATTTTTAAAATAACTTGTTGGTGTACCTTGAATAATGTACTGCACTGAAGAACAATCTACTACCGGTAATTCAAAGTGACATTAAAGTAAGATACATGTAATCCATAGTATCTACAATACTCGTCACATTTGTTGGAAAACCCATCCCTTTTCCCCCTTCCTCCAATGTTGATTTCCACAACTACTAGTAGTCGCCCGAAAAATTCTCACACAACATTGAATTGGGGGGAGGGGGATGTGGTATAAGCTACGATCTTGTAACACCATGATTCTGGACCATTCGCTAAGTGTTCCAACTAAATATGTCTAGTATTGTCTGAGTATTGGTGTGCGTTGGTATGAAGCCGTACGATGCAATATACGCCATGCAATATTCCAACAGTTCCAAACTCGTGTGATAAGTACATTTTGTCCTCTGAACACTTTAATAGGCTCTATTCCCAGACGGACTGACACGATTATCAAAGTGCAACGGTCGGCGTTGATTGACACATTTTATATAACAAGGAGTCAGAATAGCTATGCAAATATATTACAGCCCCTGAAGACGTTTCTTTCTGCGATAGGACTGACTAAATCTGTTGTAGGGAAAGAACAGTTCATCAGCAATGCTTGGTGCTCCACTTTATATATAGCTAATGAAAACGACACCTGTTATTAATTAATGAAAAACGACAAGTCTGCTGTTATTTTCCCTGTTAAAGTGCAAAACGAGTCCATTGTTTGTCATACCCGACTTTTGACCATACCACTGTTTACCCTCATTAATTAGGTTAATTTATGTATGCACAATGGTGAAATAACTCAATGAATGCTTTGCAAATTCTGCCCCTCTAATGCTTGTTATAAGGAAGAAATGTATAGGCGTGAAAATATGACAACGTAATTAGACTTTTGCAATCACAGGTCTGTGATGACATGGCTTCGAATCGTGAATCTCTACGGTTCACCATGGTGAACCGTTGGTGAGCTGAAAGATAAACAGTTCATTTCTTTAAACAAACGATTCACCATGGTGAACCGTGCCGCAATAGCAGGAAATGTTACGGGATTTTTTTTATTTCACATTTACAAACTAGTTTAGATTACAACCTCGGGATACGATGGTTCTTATGCCCGGAAACTCTTTCCCCCCTTACATATCGAGCTAAAGTATCTGGTGAATCGCACGGTGAATCGTTGACAATCACATCTCAATTGCAATTTGCATACATTAAGTCCATATTAATTTAATAATCCTGTAAATTTTTCTTGAGTTGGTACCGACTCCTCATCGGCATCACTCGATATATTATTAAATACACACCGAACCTCTCAAGACGTCAGCGACCCCACCTCTCTAGCTTTATTCCCTTCGCTAACCGTTGTCACGCCTTCAAATGCCAACATCAGTACCAGTGCAAGGAAGATCGCCCTTATTTCGCTCGATTCTCGTCTCGATAATAATTAAAGCCCCCGATGTCATGTGTACGCTACGTTAATCAAAGTACACAGTGTCAACTACTTTACATGGAAATGTGGTACACAGCGTATTGAAGATGTTCCTTTACACACCACATAGTATTTATAAGTCTTTGGCCTTCTAAAAACTCTCCAACACATATTCCTTGATTATCATCATGTTAAGACCAACTGCCCACCTGTTTTTAATACAAAGCATGCGAAGAGACAATCCATTTATCTTAGTAACTAGTTTACTTCTTTTCTAAAGAGACTTGACTTCTGATCTACACCTTTACAGATTAGCCTATTTCCTTGAAGCAAATACAATACTCGTCACATTTGTTGGAACACCCATCCCCGTTTCCCCCTTCCTCCAATGTTGATTTCCACAACTACTAGTAGTTGCCCGAAAAATTCTCACACAACATTGAATTGGGGGGAGGGGGATGTGGTATAAGCTACGATCTTGTAACACCATGATTCTGGACCATTCGCTAAGTGTTCCAACTAAATATGTCTAGTATTGTAGGTGCCTAGTGTTGGGCTAAAACCATATGCTACTGAACAAAATGCAAAATAGAGATGTACATAACATCCAAGATCCACCTTACTGTTAATAATTTTTGAGGAGCTTTGTTTTGGGAGACCGTAATCTTGTCAATCTCCCCAAGCCCTCTGAGATGCTAATAAACTGGATATTCAACTTACCTGAATAACATGATTTCCAGTGGCCACTCTGAAGCAAAAATCACCATTACCATCAACTGAAGTGGACATTGACCTTGTTGCTATGGATGCACCTTCAGTCTGCAGAATCATCTTGCGTCCCTTCAACTGCCAAAATTTATGAGATTTGCAATTTTAACAGGTGCTTTAATCCAGCAACATCATGGGATGCTGTTTGATGAATTTATTCAGAGCACTCTTGATGGGTTTTAAAGAAAGGTACCCTTATGGAACCATAATGGACAAATCACAGGCTACAATAATATATTTAGTGGTTTGGGTCATAACTCACTGGAAGAAAACAATATGTGAGTATAAATGGCTGCTGTTCCACTAGTAAGCAGTTGTTACAAGGAGTGCCTCAAGGATCAATCTTGGGACCCATTATCTTTCTATTGTTCGTAAATGAGATGCCTTTAAGTATACGTGATTTAACACTAGCTAGATGTTTATGCTGACGATACAACTTTATCAAAATGCTCTAGTTGGGAAAATGTTCCTCATCTGACACAGGCTCTAAATCAAGATCTCAAACGCTTAGATGAGTGGTCAGCACGAAACAAAATGTTCATTAACTCTCAAAAAACGAAGTCCATGCTGGTAACAGGCAAACGTTTGCGGAACCTTGTCGCCTCTACCTCAATAGATGTTAGTTTGAATGGAAGCAACATTGAACATGTTACTGATTTCAAACTTCTTGGGATAACCCATTAGATCAGGATCTTTCAATTAATAGCCAAATTGAGGAGTTATGTAAAAAGCTGGCGAAACTTATTGGACTCCTTCGTCACATAAGTCCTTATTTGAAACGCAATCAACCTGACATATACTACTCTATGATCATTAAACCTGTAATGCTTTACGGTAGCACGATTTGGACATCTTGCAGTAAAGCAAATCTTTTAAAAGTCCTGCGTCTTCAAATACATGCGGCTAGAATTATCCTTGATGCCGAAAGCACCTTCTGTCGACTTATTTAACATCTTAAAGTGGGTTCCTTTTTGTGCTGAATCATATGTAAATCGATGCGCTCTAACCTACAAAAGGCTGAATGGCAATACTCCGGAATATATAAATGATCTACTTATCAGAAATTCTGACACTCATAATAGATCAACCCGTTTCTGTAATATAAACTTAATGTGCCCGCAATTTAAGAGAAGTGCCGAAGGGGGACGAGCGTTTGCTGTGCGAGCCACAAGAGTATGGACCAAATATAAATTAAGTGTGAATATCAAACAGAGAACCAGTGTAAAAAGTTTTAAGCGTTCCCTTTTTAAAATAATTTTAGACAATCAAATTCTTAGCAAATTATTCCTGTAAATTGTTAACTTTTAACAATATTTATGATGTATATAGGTTTGTGTCTTCTTTTTTAAATCTTTAATTTTTGAGGGCCATTAGTTTATCAGTTTTATTACTGTCATATGTTACCCTCGTTAAATAAAGTCTTACTTACTTACTTACTTACTTACTTACAGTGGGTCTCTCTTTACTTTCTAAATCAACTGTATCCCAGGATTCATGGGCTCAGATGTCCTGCTTTGTTTTGATTTTGACCCAAGACCCAATCTAATCAACTGCCACAATGTTTCAAGTACAAAGTCACATTTATGCCATTAAATAGAATTTGGCAACATTAATGATGACAAGATTCTGCAGTCAGGTGGTGCAAGGGCTTTTATTAGTCTGGCACATGCATTGCAATATTCCTCGTGATAATTGGTTCGAAGGGAACATTTTGAAGCTTTGTGGCAGAAAAAACCATATATCAAGAGCCTTTTTTACTGAATGGCCATTTTGTCATGCATGATAACAATTTGAACAGGTTTAGGATTTACAAGGGTAATACATGTGACTTGAATACTTTGGGCTGATTATTTTAACGACTAGTAACTGACAGACTGTGGTTGTTAATAATCATTTTATATTCAAACCTTCCTGAATGTAAGTCTTCTACAGTACTAACTGTAACAAGTTTCTAAGTAATTTCAGTGCCAAAAAAAAGTAAGCCTGTGACGTCATCTTATTTTTAGAGTTTGAAAAAGGATAGTTTTTCATAATGTTTTTGTCAGTTGAGCTACAACCTCAGTCATAAATACAGTTGTAACACCTCTCTTGAATAGCACGTACTGGTAACTCGCATCCAAGCTATTGATAACTCAGCCCTTCTCTCTCCTCCCTTCAATGTTGCGTTTACCGGGTAGTTCTTGCACTGGAACCCATAAACATCAACATTGAAAGGGGAGGAAGGGAAAATTTCCATCAGTGTTACAACATTTGTGACCGAGACTGTAGTTGTTCACTATGGTTGAGTTATTAAAGCGACAAACGATGTTGTATATTGCTCCGAATATCATAGTCAACAATTCATTGGTACGTTTACTTCGTTTCAGCAATTTATTACAGTATCACTTATTCGATGTAAATATTGTGTGCGATTATCTTAGTGCAATGTGCACGACATAGTCTTTTAAAGAAAATAAAATTAATGTTTTTCAATTTTATTCTTTCCTTCTTGATGCTATTTTCAACAATAAACTGATATTCTGCCAAAATAAAAAAGACTTGCAATGCCATTTAGTTGAGCTTTGGCGGAACTCCATTTAAATAATCAACTATTTGTTTCTGGTGGCTGTTGTCCTCATAGACAGTTAATAAACTTTGTAAATATTCTGTTTGTTTGGCTATCTGACCAACAACACAGTGGTCAAGTTAAAAAAATCAAATTGAACCCATGCAATCTATATTTTTTATGCATGCAGATACTAAAAATTTAATACTCTCTTCAGTCAGTCTGAAATGAAATTATGTAACACAACTAGATGATCAGGCAAAGAATACTTTGTGTTGGGATAGATTACACAAGTGAATAGAGCTTTCTGTCCATTCTGATTGGCTAGCTCAGAGGGATTACCGGTAGCTGCAAGTACTATTCACCTCTTAGCAAACAATGAAAAACAAACTAATTGCCATTAACATTGCTGATTATTGAACCAATGTGTGGTACACATTAAAACAATAATATTATTATCCAACTCAGACTCAAAGTGGTGGATTATATTTTACCTCCAATTTGGTGGATGAAACTATTATCACAGTGAATAAGACATCTAGATCTGCTTAGACAATTACCTGAGTAACCCCTGGAGGAAACTCGTCAATCTTAAGTTTTCCACACAAGTGATACCTGTCAGTGAATGAATGAACTGATCAATCAAATAAGATTTGTTACTTTTGAGCTGCTAAAATAAAAAAAATATTAATAAATATTGTTGTTATTATCATCATCATCATCGTCATCACTATCCCATGATCTTACAATGTACCGGCCTTGTAAAGTGCACCTAACCTCAAAATGTTATACTTTAGCAAAAGTTAAATATCAAACATATATTTACCTTGCTTCTATAGATTTTACTTTTAAATGTGCCTCAGAAGGTATGTAAGAGAAAGATGCTGGTTAATCGTTTGTCCCTTGGCCGAGGCAGTGAGAGTCACGGACCTATTCCCTCTATGACCGCATAAACTACTTTGCATTATAGTTTTGAAAGAACTTTGGCAATGTAAATTAGTTCTTGACATCATTGAAAGAATAGATCCACACCTCTCACTAGCTCAGCTACATGTACTGGACAAATGAATGCCAAGGTGTTAGACATTTCACTTTTGAAAAAGAAAATACTTGACGTCAGGTGCACTTTAAATGGATGGTATGTCGATGAGGAGCAGGTCACCTCTTACATGTACCATGGTCCAAACCCTTCCAAAAATTGTAGCTGTTGATCCAAGCAAAGACATTTTCTGTAGCAATGCCATGGGTGTTTCAATCCCACAACACATATACCAGGTCGCTTTTCCAGTTTATCTGTCCCTATTCCAAGAGCACTCAAATCAACAGGAACACTTTCTATTTTCTTAAGCTGCCACAAACACACCACAGATTACAGCCTTTTTTCTATTGACTACCCTTATATCCCCTGGAACTGCCACAGTCATTGGCTATCCAGCACTGCCTCTCTTCCTTCTCAACAATAAATGTGTTTTGCCTTCTTGCTTTAATTACGTTGTTTGTACGATCATCACCAACATCATCATTTTTTTTTTGAATAGAAAATAGAGGGGATTAACAGTCATAAGCCAGAGAAACTTTGGGACTATTTGGGGGAAGGGACACAAGACGCAAAATCCCAAACTTACGCAACTGGTGTAATGATCGGTAGTCTAGGTGTGTTGGGTGTCACTTGGGCCTTAACTGGATTGAAGAAGTAGTTCTCCTTATTTGCCTTGGAGAAAAAGTAGTACGAAATAAATTAAAGTAATCAATTCCCTTCAATGTCTAAAGTTGTTCTACATTTTAAATGTACATGTATGCGCAAAACTATTGTCTCAACTCCGACCTCACCATCATCCATTGGCAATGTCAACAATGTGATAATGTACAGTAAGGTGAACAAAACTATGATAGTCACAAAGATGCAAGGCTGCTGCCTAAGAAAATTTTCGGGGAGCCCTTTGGGCTTCCAACATTAAAAGTTAGTAGCCCAAGTCATTTTTTCAAGAGCCCAGAATGAATTAATTCCAGTTGGGATCATATTTACAAGAAAGTGAGGATGAATCAAGTAAGGTGCCCATTCGGGCTACTTGTTCTGAAATTTGGTCGCCTGCACTCGCAAATAAGGCGCCCCAGGCGACCGGGCGACCGTTAGGCAGCAAACTTGAGATGTTTGCCATTTTTACTGTTACACACTATTCAAACATTTCTTTTTTTGAATGTGTAAAAAGACGTGATGTCTTCTTCTACAATGTAGCTCAAACTATTAAAACAGTCTAAGTAATTCGATTGCTATTCTCAGCAGTTCTTGACAATACATTGTCCAAGACATGGATTAAAGTGGATTTAAGTCCAGGGGATACTCCACAGCGTAGCTATGGAAATCTTTACTGAATGTGATGAGGACATTAAAGCTTGCAAACGTTTCAGACAAAAATTGAAATCCAAAGATCTTTTTAACTGTAAATAATTACTTTTTATATTTTACAACACTGTATGCATGCACTTTTTTCTTTATTTCATACTTTTGCAATTTTTACACTGGTGTACTAACCACTTTAAACTCATAGTCTTAATCTTAGTCTAAACAAAGAACATGGCATTTTTATGTAACACTTAACCATTTTTATCTCTTGATCATTGCTTACCTGAAGAGTGTATCCTCCAGCTGTAACATTGCTTAATACATAGACACCCTCTGCAGTGGTTGTTGCACTCAGCTCCTCACCAGCTGATATGATTACATCCCCAATGCCTTGACCCTATAAAAGACAACAATGTCAAAAGTTTACCAAAAAAGACTAAAACTGGAAGAGTGCTGGTTAAAGGCTAATCAAAGCAGATTTTATACTTGCAATCCACCAGTTACAAGTGAGAAAGCTCTAAACTTTTCAACATGTTATGCTTAATGGTTAACCCTTCCTCACCAGAGAGGAAGACAGACAGACAGAGACAGGCAGACAGGCAGACAGGCAGACAAACAGATAGACAGATAGTCTAGACAGATAACAGGACAGACGCACGAAAAACGGACACACGAAAAACTGACATAATGCAATTTGTTTTTTACAAAAACAAAAAGGCAGAGGGGTCAAAATTAAGTCAAAACACGAGAAGAACGTGAAACAAAAATGCGAGAGACTTCAATCTGACGCAAGCAATATCGCGTCATCCTCACATAAATTATAAATTTATGTGTCTGTCCACCTATTGACAATAAAAATTAACCAATGAGCACGCAAGAATTTTGCAGTCATTGTAAAAATGACATTTTCCAAGTTTGGTACAGAGGGAAGCTAAGCAGAGTTGGTGCAACGGCAGAGCTCTTGCCTCGCCTTCCAGCAGTGATTTCCAGACTGCCTGTGCACACATGTATCGAGTTTGCTGTTTCAGATCTCCACTCTGCTTGAAGACGTTTTTCTTCCCGTAGTTCAGTTTTGTCTTCTAATCAAAACCCAATATTTGACTTCCTTTGATGTTATTTAACTTGATCTTAATTAGCAGAGCAAAGCACTCCACTATATATATAATTTTATATTCTCGACACTTGTGAAAGAGGTGTTGCATTTATTCTTGGTTGTTACGGTAAGTATGATGATAATCCAGTATTCTTGTTTGTCACATGATGTAGTCACTTGTAATCATGAAGATTGTGATGTTTGACAGCATACATGTACAGCATGTGGGGAATGAAATCAGCTGGTTATAAGAGTTACACTGTACCCTTCAAAAAACATGTCCCAGGACACAAAAGGAAATCAAGCACTTTAGAAACCCTAGGATTACTGAATAGACTTGATATCAATGCTAAAATTAAAAAAATCAATACCTCAGGCGTAAGAACTTGACCACTGACAGAAAATCCATGAACTTGAAATGGTGTCTATCAAAAAAAAATCAACATGTTTATAATTTATACATATTATTGAAACCCTTTAGGGGAGAGAGCTAAACTAAGATTAGTACCCCCATAAATAATCATTAGTATATGAAATTGCATGGGCCCAAGGGAAACTACAGTAAGGATTAATTACACACATAATTTCAAAGTTTTCACAAAATTGCCCGGAATTGGAAAACTTTGAAAATACATCAGAAATTAATCCTTAATAAGAAGGCACATAACAATTACATGTTACTCACATAAATTACATGTGCAAAATTATTCACAGAAGCCTGTTGAATGCCAAGACAAATGACAATCAACTTAACACACTTTCATTCGGTTAAAGTTCAATGCTGTCAAAAGTAATAAAGCTTAAAATGTCTCTATATGTGGACAAAGAGCAGTTTAATCAGAGTCAGAATCTGGAAGAAAATTATCTAAGCAATTGTTTACCAATCAAACTAAATGTAACAAAAATAAAAAATAAAAAATATATATATGTTTCTTTTGCAGCAAACTGAAAATTTGAGTACTGACTCTTGCATGCTAAATGGCGGGGTTACTGGGGCCTAGGAAAGCCTTAAGAGCATGATGTGGGAAAATGAGCCACATGAATGGTCAGCAGTCAAAGCTATTGCAGTGTAGGTACTTCACGAATCCCTTATTATAGCATATTTAAAATTAATTATGTTATACCCACACATATCCACGTATGTTGCTGTATACCCCTAAATACACTGTACCTTTCTATACCCCGTCTAAATGAGCTTGTGGAGACGATTGCACAAATTTTGACTATTAACTTAACTACTGGCGACTGCAAATGGTCGTTTTTACATCAAACAACTACACATTCACACTTTCTGAATAAAGCTACAGGTGGAAAACAACAGGCATTTGAGGAAAAAGCGCTTGAGTAGTGTTATCTGTAAGCTGAAAGATGGGCTGTGTTTACCCCTAAAATGCACCAGATATAACCATTAGAAGCCGAAATTTTCAAAATATTTCAGAGGAGCATGTCCTCCCTCCCAGGCAAGGGTCAGATGGAGTTACTACTCAAAACAACTACATGTATTTTTGACTGGGCTGCTTCTTCATCAAAATATTATATATACCAAAAGGTTTGGTCTTCCCTTTGGCCCACTGTACCCTATCGTAACACAATTAACTGGACCTAGTGAATGCTCATGATATTCACTCCTTACCATAAGTACAACACTTTTGTAATTAACAGAAAATGTTAGCTTAGAAGGAACCACATCAAATGTTATAAGCTCTCCTTGGTAATCAGGAATCTGGAACAATGAAGTGTAATAAGAATACATGTATTAATAATTAATAATAATAATTGTTATTAATATTGTAGAATAATAATTATTATATTGTTATTATACATTGGTGTCACCAGCTCAATTTTGACTGGCTATAAGTACGCAGCTAATTCTTGCTTGCTCTGTTTCTCTGACGTCATGCCTACATACAATAGTTTTATGCATGCAGAAGTGACGTCACCTAACACACTAACCAGCAGAGAAGAGGAAACAAGACTCTGCCAACCGCAGAAACATTCTTTGATTTGCCGCTCATCCAAAGAAATGCATGAGTCAGTCCTCTTGTCTTTACAAGAGCAGCTCAGGAATATAATTACATGTATGCATAATAAAACAATATGGATTTGGTTTTTGCATCATAGCAATAATTATCAAGGTCTGAGTTTGTGTTATCCACCTCAGCCTTTTGGCTTTGGCAGATAACACAAACTTTGGCCTTAATTTAGCGCTATCATGCTCAACATCATCGAATAACTGTTAATTATCAATACTGAAGAATATGGCTAGGCCCTACTAATTTGACTGACCATTGAGCCTAACGTTATAATGCAATAAAAAATTAATAATTAATAACAATAATATTATTATTCTTATTATTACATATTACAACATACATGTATATTAAGCACAAATCAGAAGTATACCTTCCTTGATTTTATGACATACAATAAATTAGAACTGTTTTTTTTTTTGCCCTCTCTCTCAAGCCCTTATTTAACTGGAAAAGCAGCCTTGAACTCACTTTGTGCAAAGTTAGTGGGAATGATGGAAAACCAAAAGAAAGAAATTTTGGAAGAGAGTTTTCCCACTCTGTTAATAATCAAATCTAATGATCAATGCAGTTTCTGCAAAGAAAGCTCGGAAACTCTTTTGTACTTTTTTTGGGAATGTCCTTTCCTTAAATCCTTTTGGAATGAAATTAGTAACTGGATGAAAAACAGCTCTTGCTTTCTTAACGAAGAATTCTTCTTTTTGTCTTGCATTGACCTCATGAATGATACATATACTACAAACCTGCTTGTCCATCACTGCATCATGCGCTTTTAATCGCTAAATATCACAAAGGTCTTCATGGGAACTCTTTTTTCGAACCTTTCTAAATTGTCTTGATTATGAAAGACGTTATGCCATTAAAACTGGGATTTTAAGTAAATTCAATGCAAAGTGGGGAGCTTTTATACGGGAAAATGATCTTTAGTCTTTACTTCCTTTGTCGATATGTAAGGAGAGCAGCAATTTGGGCTAACTCTCTAGAGGCTCTTTTGACGTTTCTAGATGGATAATCAGAAGTACGTAATGCATATGGATGTGTGTGTGTGCAGCTGTGCATGAGTATGCAGGAACTACTTAAGTTATTTTGGCTACTCTGTATTATAGATCTGTATTGTTAAGTAATTATTGTATAGTAGCAATGTAGTCATGACTGTATTTATATGCTTTATATGTAAGTAATGTAAATCAGTGATGCAAATAAATAAATTATAAAAAAAATTAACCCATTGACTCCTGGAGTCCTTTTCTCGAAAGTCCTGAAACTTTACGGGCCATTTTTGGGTGACACAATTCCCTTTGTATCTCAAGAATGGAGAAGATCGATTTAAGTTGTCAAACTTCACGGCCATTTTTCTTTTTGTTACCTTTAAAACATGTTAAAAGATCGGCTTTCCAAAGCAAGCGGTTGGCAGTTTCACAAAATGGCTTTTCGGGCCTGAAAAGTTATCAGGACTTTTGAGAAACGGGCGCCTGAACTGCTTCCCATTGACAAGTAAAATCGTCTGGCATTAAACAGAGTAAACTCTATTAAGTATCACTCTTAGGAGGCAAGGGGTTAAGGTGCCTCAGTAGATAAACAAAAGTCAGTGGATATAGCCTTCTTGGTGAAATTAATAGTTACAATAAAATTATTACCGTAATCATTTTAGTACAGGAACCCTTATGTAGAGATCACTGATTATGTTAAGCCCTGAATGTTCAATCATTGTTGGCAAACACATTGGAGTCTTCTGTAGCTCCCAAAGATGGAAGACAATGCATGTTCCAACATTAATGTCTTTGTTCATAAGTCTTTCTTTTCCATCAAACATTTTGCCCAACATTTTGTTGAACACAACAAAGATGTTGCCATCTTCCCCTATTCTCATTATGTTAACTATGCCTATACACTGTATTATCTTATAACCCTTTGTATTATACTACTTGTCCTGATTATCTATGCTATTTGCAAGAACATGTAGTCTGGGTGTGTTTGTACCTATATTTTGGATTGCTATTAAAGTTGTTATTGCTTGAATATAAATAATATTATTAATAATGTTGGAAAGCTCACAAACCCACCCCCCTTCCCCCCCCCCCCCCCAAAAAAAAAAAAAATGCCAGCCAAAAATGTACAAATGTTTAGCAAGGGGCTTTATGCTTTTAGCCATGAAGGTTATACAAAGAAAAGATACCAGAGTATATTCTCCACTTGGTACACTTGGGAACATGAACAGACCATCAACACCAGACTTGACTTGGCACAACGGACTATCAACTTCAGTTTTCTTCTTGATAGCCTCTATCACATTTTTTGGGATCTCTTCACAACCAGGCAATATCTAAGAACAAAACAGGTACAAATTTGAACTCACAAATGACCAGTTCCCAACATCAGTGACTCCACAGCTCAGTTGGTTAGGGCGTTGCACCGGCATTGTGAGGTCACAGATTCTAACCCCATTGAAGTCCTAAAATTGCATTCATAACTGGGAGGATCATAGCATCACTTTGGGTTTACATCAATACATATAATTATTACATACACTGCCCTAAAAAGAAGAAGAAATTTAACCCTGGCACTTAAACCTATATGACTGTGCACGTACCTGTATCTACTGTATAAAACCGTGCATGCATAAAAAAGCGTATTTCTTTTATTTCCCATAAAAAGCTACATGACCCTTTGAGCTCACCAAAAATAATATTAGAAATATATATAGACCTACCTTCTGATTAACAGTTTTTGAGAACAAAAGAAAATCGACATCTTGAATAGGCTCTCCATCACTCCACACATAACCCTTAAAAATGATTTGTATTATTAGTAAATAAATGATAACAATACATGTAATAATTAAAATAATGTAAATGGTTTGAACCCAGGAGTCATATCATTAAGTAAAGTACGATCGTCCGGGTGATTGTAGTCCTGAGAAGGACTGTTTGAGATGACATTGACTGACATTTCGACAACCTGAGCAGAAGTCATCTTGACTCTGAAGATGACTTCCACTCAGGTTGTCGAAACGTCAGTCAATGTCATCTCAAACAGTCCTTCTCAGGACTACACTCACCTGGACGATCGTACTTTACTTAATAATAATAATTAGTATAAATACACAGGTGATTACACAAAATTGCGCGCTTTCATTGGCTCGCTATCTCGGATTATCAGCCGATAATCACCTTGACGGACAAAATGGCTGCCAGTAGTCCTTTTGCCACTGTAAGTGAAGATGATTTCGCGTTGAAATGTTTTTTTTTTCTCTTTTTTGAAATAATCTCCTGTGTATTTATACTAAAACATAGGCTCAGGCCTTCGGCGAATAATTGTTAATTAATGTATGCTCATATTCAATGCCACGTGGGTTCAGTTTACTGGTTCTCTACTCTGCTCTGAGAGGTTTTTTCGTGGGTATTCCTGTTTTCTCCTCTCCTCAAAAACCAACATTTGATTTGATTTGTACTGATTTCAGCTGATTTGTAGTCTCCCCAATTGGTAAGGCACTTGCTTCCGCCTAAATAACCTTGCAACTTTAATACAGTGATTATCATTATTATTATTGTTATTATTATTATTATAATTATTATAATTATAATAATAATAATAGTTATTATTATTATCATTATGCAGTTGACATTTTGTCCAAGCCACAGAACACTAGAGATTTCCTGGTGCTCAAATTGTTGTATAACTTTATCTGGTGGATAAGTCGCTATCCAGAGTGTAAACTACACTTTTGAATGCATCTTTACTTGGAAGTGCTTAGAGTACATGTATGTATATTCAACATAAGCGAGCAAATACGGGAAGGGGAGGGGGGGTACTTGCTGGTAAGTCTTTGCACAGATTGTATCTGTTGGATAGTGCCTTGTCCACTAGGACCTGACTAATTGACTGGATGGCTGGCTGACAAACTGATAAACTACATGTAGATGAGAGTCCACCAGAACTAATTGATTATCTGATTGTCTGACCAGCATTCCCAACTAAAATGCCTTCATGCCTGTCTGTTTTACGCTATCTTAGGGACAAAACTGACAGACAGCAACTGAGTATCTAATTTCTACACATGTAAAAGACTGGCAACATAAGTTCCTTGACTTTACCAAAAATTGCTTTGACCTACCTTAACATCATAACCTGAAACAATTATCTTGTCCATAACATTCGCATTGGAAGACTCCACTACAACTTCAGTTTCAGCCTGACAACATTTTAAACAAAAGCAGACACTAAGTTACAATGTAGTTTGCTTACAAACTTTCAAAAAGTCTTAGAGTAAACTGACATGTACCAGTGGTTGACAATCAATACAAAGAAAGTCGAGTAGCTTTAGCCAAACACACTTACTGCGATTTCCATAACTCTGCGGAATCTCACTTTTAAGTGCTAAGCGCCAAACTGCATTTTGGCTTCTGTCAATCAAATTTCTACACGTCATATACTGTAGCAGGGAAGATCGAATCTGGATTTGTACACATTCCATCACTTTCCATCAGCGTTGAGTTTGAATTTACCGTGGGAACCAAAGATGCTGATTGGAAAGTTATGTCATGCATCAATAATTATTGATTTTGTTCGATTGGTGGAAGCCAAAACGCAGTTTGGCCATTGGTGTTTGAAGATGAGATTCCGCAGAATTATGAAAATCGCAGTAAGAAATTTATGTAAACATTAAACTGATTATTTTGTTCTTACATTTTCAAAACTCCAGGAAGCATGCGATGCCTTTACATGGTATCTTCCAGGCATGACACGTGAAAAACTGAAACTATAAAAGAATAAAATACTATTAACAGGAAAGTTAACACAACCTTGAGTAAAATAATGCATTCTTTAAGGGAAGGGAGAGTGCTCCACGACCTTTTAAGACATTATCTTGAAACATCTTTCGATCATTTCTTTAAAGTATTTCTTAGAAAGTGCTGTTCCTTGACTTACTATCCTCCTTCTGTTGTGAATGTTTTTCTTTCCTGATCACCTGAAAGAATTCATTGATTTTCAAGATAATTAATAACAACAATTTACCGTCTCATATTTTGCATGTTCTCTTGACCAAATATGGTAAATGGCATATAATAGTGGAATAATAATAGCAACTATTAATGACTTTACCAGTAATAAATTAAGTACATGAAAATAAGCTACAGTACAGATATAAGAAGACATCACAAAAACTACTCTCAATTTTCTCAAAGAAAACAGCACATTAGAGGCTTTATCAATAACGGTTCCTTCAATACCACAAATTTCTTTCTCACTGAGACTGCGGCGACTACATGTATGTTCAGACAGTAAATCCTCACCTGGAGGCCTATGTATTGTGATTTCAACTCCAGCTGGGCCAAGTTCCCGTCCTTGACTGATCACCTACAAAAATATATACATGTATTAAGACACAGACATGCATTTCCTAGAAATTACCAGTACTCAAATTTAAATAACATAAATGTCAAAAACACTAACAACACAAAGTGTAACAAGGTGTCTCCTGAAAATGAAGAACTGTGTGTTACTGTTTGATTTGGGTTTGAGTTAAGGCCATGATTAAAGGTTTGTGACTTCTACACCGAGTAATGTGAATTTCATTTTGTGGCTGCACAATGTTCAAGTAGAGATGACAACCTCTGGAGATCTAAAATCTAGAGATTATTTTCATCCAGACTCCCAAACCTCGCCCCTCCCCCCCCATTAACAACCAGCCCACTCCTCCTCCCCTCTCACTGCAAAATGCACCCACCCACCCTCTGTAACCCAGCAGCTCCTTCAGAATACAAGAAAACTCTACCACCACTGACTCGTCCCCAGTCGTCTCTCGGTCTCTGAAGGGATTATTAATGAGGGATGCGCGGACGGGAGGGGGTAATGATGAGAAGGTCAAAAGGTGAGCATCATCCCTTAATTCATTAGTCTCCCCAGTTGACTCTCACTCCCTTCAGAGACCGAGGGACGACTGGGGACGAGTCAGCTACCACCACTGTGAATTTTGAACACGAAAACAGGGCACTTGATATGTTGAGAAATTTTAACTTGGAAATCCAATTAAATAACAGATTATATGACCATGACTACAAATGAAAATAAAGAAAGCAATGATTTTGTTTAGTGCTGTCAACGTGTGTTTGAAACTCAGAGACAAAGAAATGCAATGAGAAACAATGAAACGATGAGCCTACAATGGCAAAAAGTCTTTAACAGGTTCAAAGTAAGTTTTATCCGGGAGATTTGGCATAAGTGTTGAAGTTGAGGAGAGAGGTAGGTGAATTTCACAATTTTATTAGCTGAGTTCCTTTGAACACACTTGGGACAAATATTAAATCTGCATGGCCACTCCTAACAGAATCCAAGAGGAAGACCAAAGGGAAAGTGGACATAAAGTTAGTTGGTGTGAGAGAAGATGATGAAGAGGATAGATGATTCACTGTGGTGACCCCGCAGTTACTAAAACCTGGAACGACCCACAATGATCCACAACGATCCACAATGACCAACAACGATCCACAATGATCCCACAACGACCCACAACGATCCACAACGATCCCACAATGATCCACAACAAAAGAAACCACCTGGAAGACCAATACCAAGTATTTCATGGCTTTATCCTTGTTCCTAGGGCCTCTGCACGGGCCAGCTGGAAAATGGGGAAGGGCTGTGGACTGGAAGCCATTCTGTTAATAATATGTTAATGATTAAAAATACTTAAAATATCAAACATTTAAATTTTGAATTGTTCTAAAACACAACCACCCATAATACCTTTGATAGTCCGGTAACACATTCATGAGGTTGTCAAAAACAAGACAAAAAATGAAAAATTGCAGCGTTTCACGAGACATAATCTCTCAAGTCCGATCGATGTCTCCCCGGCTGGCCATCAAATAAAGCTAAGTATAAGTCTCGTGAAAAGTTTCATCGGCTTTGTTCTCCGTAAAAATCCATCTTGAGGCCACTTAAGGTAGTTTTCGTGTATATTCGTTCCCCGACGCGCCGTTTAGTAACTACGGTCGACTACCAAGTGAATGATTAATAGACCTCATCCCTGAAGCAAAGGGTTATGACATTGTTCAATCAAAATAGGTTAAATAGGATCCTCCATGTAGTGTTATTTGTAAGGAAAAAAGCCATGCCACCCTGCATCATGAGTCCAGGTGTCCTGTTTTGACAACCTTGTGAGTGTGTGACCGGACTATCAAAGGTATTCTGGGTGGTTGTGACGTGGGTCGTTATATTTGCTTTTGTTTTTCAAATTTTAAAACAACTCAAAATTTAATTGTTTGATATTTTCAATATCTTGAATCATTAACGTAATTAACAGAATGGGGTGCAGTCCACAATCCTTCCTCGTTTTCAACCTGGCCCGTGCAGAGGCCCTACGAACGAGGTTAAAGCCATGAAATACTTGGTATAGGCCACTTGGGATAATACCATAATACTTTTTGTTTGTTCCCCCAAATTTTGCATAGGCATTGTTTTTGTTTTCTCTTGGGACCATTGTTAAGTCCCTAGACAAGCTGGAAACAATGCTTATGCAAAATTTGGGAGGACAGACAAAGAGTATTATGATATTTTCTGAAGTGGCCTATTGGTCTTCTTAGGTGGTTTCTTTTGTTGTGGAGCATTGTGGATCATTGTGGGTCGTTGTGGGACCGTTGTGGATCATTGTGGGTCGTTGTGGGACCGTTGTGGATCGTTGTGGGTTGTTGTGGGTCGTTGTGGGATCGTTATGGATCAATGTGGATAGTTGTGGGTCGTTGTGGATCGTTGTGGATCATTGTGGGTCGTTCCGGGTTTTAGTAACTATGGTGGTGAACTGTCAAAAGGAAAAGAAGACTCCTAACAGAATCAGATCTAACCCCATGGTGACATCTTTGCAAAAGTACACCACTTTAAAGATCACTCATTTGGATGAATAGTTTCTGTACAACAGTACACAATTCACCTTTCCAGAGAGCGTAAATCCTGCAAATATGAAGTTAATGTCCTCTCCTTTGCTGCACTTATCTGTGCTACCATCAATGTTTAATTCAACACTGGTTGGATCTGAAAAACAAACACAGTTAGGTGCATGTACAAGTATATTACTTGAGTAAGGTGAAATTTCTTTTAATTCCTCACCAAAACTCCACCCACTTGGAGGATCAATCTTCAAAATGAATGTTCCCTAGAAAAGAAGAGAGTTTTTTAACTGGGTAGAGCAACTTGCATCCTCCTGTTTTGAACTTTATTCAGGGATCTCATTATGCTGTTACACAGATCTTCTGCGTAGCTCCTCTGCTTGGTCCCAATGGGCAACATACAGTAACTGCAGGTTTCTACAGCCAACATGTAGATTACTTCATTATCTCTAAGCAGTTTGTTCTGTCCACTATACTTTTTCTACAAGAACATTATCTTTTACTCTTCACATCTTTAAGCATAATTTATGTTTATTACCGGTACTTCTGTTGTCATTTGGCTCCAGTCCCACACAAGAGGAAACACATGACATAACCTTACATCAAGAGCTATCACAGGCTTAAATAATGCAACGACAGGTGTACATGTTGCCGGTAAAATCCGTTCTCAGATGAAATCCGTCTTTACCTATGTTAAATTGGTGATCCTCATTTTACCTAAGTAGCATACACACTCAGATGAATTAAAGAACCGTTTTTAGAAGCCTAAATTAAACCTAGAGAAAAATTAGGGTCAGGTTTGGATTTGTTTTGGTTATTATACATAGATATCAATTGACTTATTATACAAAAGTAAATAATAACAAGAACTGTGTTGGGTTGAGCATGTACGTCGTTGTAGTTCACTGGTGAAGACACAGGATTACAGGTCTGGAGGGTGCGAGTTAGAGTACCGGTAAGTGATTAGTACAGTCTTCTGTTTCCTTACTAAGTATGTTGTGATGTTGAGCCTAAAGAGATAAGTGTAAGAATACAGAAACCGCCAGATAAGATGATACGAAACAGTAAGAAGATATGTTGAGATGTGTAAGGCAATGAGAGTTTGATGGAAGGTATAGTGTTTTCAATCCTTTTGGGGGGTAGGGGAATGCACATTCAACCTAGGTAAAAACGGATTCAACCTGAGAACGGATTTTACCGGCAACATATACGGCCTACATATCACTTGATAATAATACATGATGTACCTTGTCATACAGAGGAATAAGGAAGTATCCATTGTTTGGTGCACATTCAGTTTGCGACTTAATTACACCCTGCTTGGAAAGCAGCTTCATCTGTGGGAAAAATTACCTTTCTGTAATCACTACTCATGTTACTTTCTCGTACAAGCAAATACTGGCTCCACTTTATACCGTAAAATTAATAAAGTTAATTATTGGAGAAAAATCAGGCAGCCATTTTACTTCTTTTCATGATGGTCAGAGATACATTGTGTACTCTTTGATACACAATCAGCTAATTTGCTCGCTCTTTCTAGAGCCCATTGTTTAATACGGTGCTGGAATGTGTATGCTTACATCCTGCGCAAGCTAAATTGTACATGTATACCGGTATATCACATTGTATTTAAAAGTTGTATTATCTTTTGCTTATCATGCACAGATAGCTTTTCTTTGACTCATGTAAAACAGTAAAGAAACATAAGCAGTTAAAGCCTCGATCCTGTACAAATCTTGACAACATTGCAAAAAAATGATTCCTGGTGTGTTTGCTTTTCCTCTAAGAATCTTTTCGTAATCCCTCATAAGGTCCTTTGGCTTGTGCTATAAATTCCTGGGCTGCAAAGTTGCATGCAAAGCCGACTAAAATGAGACAACCAGGACTGGTCCTGGTCGTGGTCATACATGGCTCACAATTTAAACTTCATCTGCTGTTTGCATAACTGATTCAGTGCATAAAGCAATTTGTGTTTTATAACTTAATTGCCGTATCAGCCTGAATGTTGATTGGCATGGCTAAACTTTCAGGGTCTTTAAATAACAAATAGTTAGACTTTCAAGTCTTCGTGGATAAGGTCGAAAACCCGTAGGTCCCGTCTCACAACCCTTGTTCATAAACTCTGTGGAATGGGCAGACAGTGTTCTCACCAGGATTTTGTCTTAGGGGGTCCCAGAACCCCCTTTCCTGAGAAATAGCGGCCCTGCAGGAGCTCAAGTGGGACAAAGTTACTTGCACTTCACGACTAGGATGGAAAAAATCCTAAGTGATTTCTCTGTCCATTTCATCAAGGCACATCAAAATTGGAACTCTTGCAATGGTGGCCCTTGGACAGTATTGTAAATGTATTTGATTTGTTTGTCTTGAGACAGATTTTACAGGTCATGATGTTTTTGTTGGCGTCATAGTCAAGCCACCATATTTCAACTGCCATGCATTCACTCTGAAAAAACAGTCTTTCCACAGTGAAGCTTTTTAAATTATCTTTGCTTGCTACCTTGTCCTCTTCATTGTCCTCTTCACCAGGGTTTCAATGATCTTCTACACTTTCTTAAAGCCTTGGTACTTAAGGTGAAAGAATCTAATTTTCTCTGTGCCACGACGAGCAACAGGAGCCTGCACTCTAAATTATCCGTTACACAAAGTACCCACCTGATCCAATGACAAAGCTGCAAAGCGTTGGTGTGACTGACAAAGGCAAAAGTCAATGAAATTGAAGGCTTTGGATTCTTTTATAAACTGTTTTCATTCATTTGAAAAGGCAAAGAGCTGGAGTATTCGCTTGACCATTAGAACACAGATAACTCACTTGCAATAGTCTGTTTTGCTCGTAGCATACTTGGCTTTAAACGTGCCATTCCTATTTTTCTTGCAGGAATGCCATAAGGGTGCAGCCTGGTGAGAACACCAGGCAAGTACAAAGCACAGGTCACAGGTCATTGTTTTACCAATACAGAAACAACCCTCACCGTTTACCGATGATAAAAATGGCCTAAAAACGTACATCGTAATTAGGAATAAGGCTACAATCAGTGGCAAAAGTCATGGGACACTCACCCTTTAAAGTTGGTTTTCTTACTGAGTTTGAAAAATTGCCCCCTCTCCCCAGAACGATGTTGCCAATAGTGAACATGTTGGTCAGCGGCTACTCGCACGATCATACGTAGGGGAACGTCGATATAGAGCCGCCATATTGTATGTATTACTACGAATAAAGGAAGTTCTGTTACTAATACCGGCTCCCAGACTTGGTGTCAGAAGTGGGGAAACACGATGGTGAACCTTAAAAGACCGGAGCTCAAACTTGTGGGAAATGTGAGCGAAAATTTCAAAAACTTCGAGTTACGATTCAACGATTACTGCGTACAAGCCAATTACCGCGACCTCGCTAAAGATCCTGTTGCAGAACGAGCCGCTCATTACAAGAGTCCTCTACTAGAAATTTCAGCGTTACGATCTGCACTTCCAGATGAAGCTTTGTCCGTGGTCAGATACACAATCGAACCTCAAATTCCAGACGAAGATAAAAAGAAACCCTGGATTTGGATGGATAAACTACGAGCCCATTACACAGGCAGCACAGGAAGTTCACTCCTGACCGATCGATACAAGTTTTGGACCTCTTCACAAGGCCTTCACGAGTCCATTCAAGAGTGGGAAGTTAAGGTGAGACACGCTGGCAGCCTATGTGGCTATGGCGATCTTAGTAATGAACTTTGTAGAGACAAATTTATATTTGGGTTGAGTGAGGATAACATACGTACGGAGTTGCTTAAAACACATATAAAACCTGACAACTCTGAGAAGTCCCTGTCCGATGTAGTCGCCGAAGCGAGAGCTATTGAGTCCGCCAAGCAGACAAACAAGTTAATTGCAGATTCGTCCAAAGGAATCGACGAACATGTCCACTGGACGGGCCTTAGACACAGTCAGATGAAACTTCGCAGGGAGCCTGGTACCTGTTTTTGGTGTGGAGATCGGCGTGGTCCACATCCATGGAAATTATGTCCAGCTAATGGAAAGACCTGCACCAGCTGTGGTGGAAATGACCATTTTGCCCGTGTCTGCCTAGAAGACCGCAAACTTCCAAGCCCCAGTATCAGACCTACTTGGAGACCACAAGGCAGGGGCCTTCAGGGCAGCCAGAAACGTGATCCACGTACAAACTTCCGACCAAGAGACCTGCATTACACCGAGATGTATGCCACAGCAGAGGACCACGCATCCTCCTATGACCAAGATCACGACTATATATACTCTTTGGGCACACAAGTTCACCGCATTGCATCCGTCGAGAAGTCAAAACGATATTTCACAAACCTATCACTTTCAGCGACGGGCCGGACCTTCAAGCAATTAAAGTTCCAAATAGACACTGCAGCAACCTGCAACACCATCGCTGCCAGCACCCTGCGCTCTTTCTTCCCAGACAGCAAAGTAAAGCACTCCCCCTACCGCCTACACCCCTATGGAAACTCCAAGCCACTTCATCCTGTTGGTCAGGTGGAACTCTTGTGTGAAAAGAACAACAAGTTTGACACCCTTATCTTTCAAGTCCTGCCAGACTCCTGCATTGGCATCAAGCCAGCACTTCTGTCTGGCAGTGACAGCGAAAAACTGGGCATAATTAGAGTGCACGCGGACGAGACTCATTCCCTTCACTCATCAGCAGACCACAATGCGAGTCCCAAACACTATGACCTTCCTGGCACACAACAGCATACAGTACCATGCGAAAACAAGGTGAACCCTACGGCATGCAACCATCTCCAGCAACTCCACGAGACCACAGCCAGCCCGTGCAATCCACCACCATCACCTTCGGCTCCAATTACTATTCCTTCAAACCGCCGACTTCCCCCGCCAGGCCAGCTGCAACTTCAGGACATCACACGCCAGTATGCTGACACATTCGAAGGCCTTGGCCGGCTTGGTCCACCTGTACACTTTCAGATTGATGACAGTGTCCAGCCCATTCAGATGCCCGTCCATCGAATACCGGTAGCGAAAAGAGCAAAAGAGAAAGAAGCCTTAGATCGTTATGTGCAGGCAGGCGTCTTGGTCAAAGTACATGAACCAACCCCATGGTGTTCGAATGAATTAATAAGAGAGACACCCAAAAAATTCCGCGTATGCATCGATCCAAGCCAGACGGTAAATAAGGCCATCCAGCGTCCGAAACATCAAATGCCCACGCTAAATGAACAGCTTCATAAGCTTAGTGCAGCCAAGTGCTTCTCTCTAGTGGACGTTAAAGAAGGCTTCCTCCACATTCCCCTAGATGAGGAATCCTCATGGATGACAACCATGCATACCTCATACGGCAAATACAGGTGGCTCCGTCTCCCATTTGGTATTACTAGTGCACCAGACGAGTTTCAAATGAGGTTGACATCTGCATTGGAAGGCCTGGATGGGATAATATGTATAGCCGATGACATCCTTGTGTATGGGGAGGGCAACACCTTCGAGGAAGCCCAGGCAGACCATGACCGAAGATTCATCGCCTTACTGGAACGTTGTAACCAAAAATCCATCAAGCTCAACGCAGGCAAACTGCGCTTTAAGCTTAAAGAGGTCAAGTTCATGGGCACAATTATCTCGGACAATGGTTTGAAACCTGACCCAGACAAAGTAGCGGCAATAACACAGATGGCCACACCGCAGAACAAACCAGCACTCCTCCGCTTCATAGGCATGGTTAACTATCTTTCGCCCTTCTGCCCCAACCTAAGCTCTGTGATTCAACCCTTACGCATGTTGACCCAGGACGCTGTACCATTTTCATGGTCCATGGCTCAAGAAAAAGCCTTCAACAAGGCCAAACAACTGATTTCGTCTGCCCCAGTCTTAGCCTATTATGATCTTCGGAAACCAGTTGTCCTCCAGACGGACGCCAGTGATAATGCTGTCGGCGGCGCCCTTTTACAGCCCAGTGATGACGGCAAACTACAACCAGTTGCCTTCACCTCGTCAAGCATGAATCCTACAAAACAGCGCTACTCTCAGATCGAGAAAGAGTGCCTAGCAATCTGCAACTGCTTCGAAAAGTTTGACCAGTGGCTGTATGGCAAGACTGACATTGCAGTCCACACAGATCACCAGCCATTAGAAACCATTATGAAGAAACCATTGAACAAGGCACTAGCCCGCCTACAACGAATGCTTATGAGATTACAGCGTTACCAGTTCACAATAACATACAAGAGAGGACCGACTCTCTACCTGGCAGACACACTCTCTCGCGCAGCCCTCCCCCACCCCATCACAGCCCGAGTACGGGACTTTGATGTTTTCAGAATGGAGATGGAGTCCGATTACAACACACGGAATCCGAGACTAACGGAGATCACTGAAAACCAGCTACGTGAGGAAACTAGCAAAGACACCACACTGAACACCTTATACAACGTCATTGTCAAAGGGTGGCCAGCAGACAGAGCAAGCATCCCCGAGAATCTGCGGCCCTACTGGACTTATAGGGACGAACTGTCAGTGAAAAATGGCATTATTTACAAAAGCGCCCAAGTTATGGTACCTCACTCGATGCAAAAGGACATGCTTCGCAAGATCCACGCCAACCACTTTGGTGGGGAATCGAACATACGTATGGCACGTGAAGTCCTCTTTTGGTCCGGCATGCGAAAGTCCATCCAAGACATGTGTGATGCGTGTAGTACTTGCGCCCAGTATGGTCATTCTGCACCAAAAGAACCAATGAAATCCTTACCAATACCAACAGGTCCCTGGCAGATAATCAGTCAAGATCTCTGTGAGCTGGAAAAGCAAAGATACCTAGTGACTGTTTGCCATTTCTCTGACTGGATCGAGGTAGACAAGCTAGAAGATACCCTTTCCTCCACAGTCATTGACAAAACAAAAGCTCACTTCGCGAGATATGGTGTTCCGGCAATCTGCCACACCGATAACGGTCCACAGTTTATCAGTGAAGACTACAGGAAGTTCTCTGTCGAATACAGATTTAGGCATACCACATCATCCCCTTACCACACTAAGGGTAATGGAAGAGCAGAGGCTGCCGTCAAAGTTGCAGAATCCATGTTAAAAAAGGCTGATGACTTCCACAGCGCCATGCTGATATACAGAAACACACCACCTCAAGGTCACACCTACTCACCAGCCCAGCGCATGCTGCTACGACGCACCAGAACCACACTCCCCACCACCGATCAACTCTTGAAACCCACCATGCTAAACTTTGAATTCGTTGAGGCGGAGATCTCCAAGAAAAGACGCGATAGCAAGACCTACTACGACAAATCAGCTAGTGTCGAACAAAGACCACTTGTCACTGGTACCTACGTTTACGCCAAACCACCTCCGCACCAGCGTGGGAAACCATGGATCTATGGAGAAGTGCTCACCCATGAAAACCCTCGGTCTTACACAATCCGCACTGCTCACGGCCGCACGATTCGAAGGAACAGAGTCCACCTGAAGCCTGCTGCCGCACCCTCCTGCTACCATCCCCGAGCAGCAGTCGAAGCAAGCACACCTCATACATCCGCTTCCCAGAAACTATCACTTGACCCTGCAGAGGAAACACAAACCTGTCCACGCCCTTCAGCTCACCCCCAGCCTACGCCTTTTGGGACACCCCTCCTTCAGACCCTAGTCAATTCACCAATCAAAGGCTCTGCACCAGTTGACCCCCAAGTCCCTGACGCACCCCCTCCGGAGACCCCACCACAGCCCCAGGAGCTGCCAGGATCACCAGTCAAGCAGACCCGGTCTGGACGGATAATTAAACCCCCCGAAAGACTGAAAGACTACGTCACAAACTAGACATCAGTTTTTTTTATCTATCAGCCTTGACTAAGAGTCTATGAATATACAAACACTTAATATGTAGCTCTCTCATCACCCTATTATGGACAATTGAGTATAGGATACCCGCTGTATTGGTTCCAGGTTTCGGGTTTTGGGTTATAGTTTGTTTTGCCTCCTCGTCTCTTTCTTTTGTTATTTTGTAAAGGGGGGAGATGTTGGTCAGCGGCTACTCGCACGATCATACGTAGGGGAACGTCGATATAGAGCCGCCATATTGTATGTATTACTACGAATAAAGGAAGTTCTGTTACTAATACCGGCTCCCAGACTAACATACATTTTCTTGTCTATTTCAACATTGATTGGGGAGAGGGGGGACTTGTATCTTGAAGCTTTCAGTGGAATTCTGACAGTTATGCTTAGTTTCTGACGTCTGAGAGGTTTTCAGGCCCATTCCGACACTAGCGTCCCAACTACTTTTGCCACTGATTGTAGCTTTAAAGGTATCCAGTCCTCCAAATACAATCTTAAGCTAAACAACAAACGTTGATAGATTAAATCGCGGTAAAATAAACCATATATTAGAATTTCATATTCACTTGACCAAAAAGTACAAGTCTCAGCATGTACATTCATTTTTACCTGCACAAGGGAATAGTTGATGTCGACCTCCGACTGAACAAATCCACCACAACCGACTACATCATCGCCTTCCACTAAGAACATGTTGCTTATGGAGGGTATCACAAAGTAAAGAACAATTTGACTAAGCAAAATCATTCTTAGTAGCACAGAATCTGCCAATTTTGTCATCAAACCTGGTGAGAACTGCATGATAGCGTGAAGCAGCTATTATGGAAGGCTTGGATCCATAGTCTTGTCTCCTCGTGGAGGAGCTGGGAACTATTTGTTTTTAAATTTGACTTAGTGTAAGTTACTTACATTGTCCTCACCAGAAGTGATGTTTAGGCCTGGCCACAAACACTCGCAACATTTGCATTTCAACGCAACATCGGTCGGTTTAGGTATCCGGATGTTCCGCCCGAAACCTTTTCGCCCGACGGCTATTCGCCCGGAACTACAGCGATTCGCCCGATGACATTTAATTGACTTACACTGGTACACAACAACAATCATTAGCACGAAAAAATAATTAGAATTGCAATGGAAAACTTGAAAACGGGACCAAATTTGAATTGTTATTACTGGGTTGCCTATGGGCAAACCCAGTCGAGGTCTACGTTTAGTTTGTTTGTTTTCTTTTTTTTTTTTTTTTTTTTTTTTTTTTTTTTTGTTTTTTTTTCCGTGTCGGTAAAAGTCTTGCCTGTCACTCCCCTGGTAAGTAGTGTCTTTGTGTATAGAGCCTTCTGCGCGTATTTTCTTAGGATCGAGAGGGTAGTGGAACTGCGTAGATTTCTCTTGTAGAATCATTAACTTAGCCTGCAATGGCGTCGAAAGTCATGCAACGCGAATGGCGTTTTAGTGGATCCTTAAACAAAATATACCCTTATGGAGCTCAATAATGGAAAGTCCGTTGGATAAACTAGGCATGAATCTCAAAAGCGACGAGTACTGGACTTCGACAACAATCTATCGCCCGTCGAGACGAAATCAAAGTGAGCAGTATTTACCTGAAGTACATGGTAATTTGACACAATTGAGTTTCTTGTCTTCAAGCACGCAATCAAATAGGAAGAGGTTTTCGCCTCTAAGAGCAAATATGTTGTTTGTTTCAATAAAATTTTCGCTGGAAAAGGATTCTGTGGTATTTTCTGCCTTTGTGAATTATAATATCATGTTGTGTATTGAATTTTCGAGCTTAAGGTTGAAATGTGATATGGGAGAAGTTTTTTAGTATTGCTCTGTAAGCAGGAAGGGTTCACAGGCCTGTTGGAAGCGTGCTTGAGTTTCAACAAAATGAGCCCCAAAATCAGTGAAAACTTGTGACGCAGATGAATAATAAAGTAGCTGCTATTTCCAAAATGATGGAATTACCTGGTGATAAATAACGTCGTACACGTCTTGGAGAGTAAATTTTGACTTTGCATAAACAAGAGTTGGGCGATCGTGATCTTTGTTTTGACTTCGCTCATTTCATTGTCAAACTTTATCACACTTGACAGAAAAAGAAACTTACAAAAACCCGGTATCTTGGGCATATGAATTACGGGGTGGTGACTTCTTTGCCTAAAAGCAACTCACTTAACGAAACTGTCCTTTTTCAAACAACAACAAGGATTCAAACAGCTTCAATTCTTACAGAGTTCGATAAAACATGCGGTGGGGCAACCAAAGCGATGGGAGCTGTGTTGGGGTTTCAGTGTGAAAGTACAAACGGCTACTAACACTCTTATAACTCTTTTTTCATTATTATTTCATTAACCCACAGTCTGCAGTCTGCAGTCTGCATTTTACCCTCAGTCTGCATTTTATCCCTGGTCTGCAGTTTGCAGTCTGCAGTCTGCGTTTTACACTGACCGGTTATTACGTGGAATGCCGAAGGCATCCACGTCTTAAAACCGGGCTGAAATCTTTTTTTTGTTGGTAGTCACAAATGTGCATACCCCACGGATATTGAATTAATCTCTGATCGGGTGGACTGATTTATATTCCCTACGGTATTTCCAAACTTCCCTGCCCCGAGGAGAACTCCTATCCTTCCCAAGCCATCACGATATTTCTCTGCTAGCGCGTTAGACCACTCGGCCACCGTGACACACTTCCGGCAGACCGGTGAAAGCAAACATTTATAATAGAATCTTTCCGCCCGCCATGATTGTTTCAGTATTAAACTATTCGATAAAGTGGATAGATGCTTTTTCTTTGAGAAAGGCAAGCTTTAAAGGTAAGGAGAATTTTCTACGTTATTTCTAGATCTTGCTTCGTACTTGTGTGTTCCACTGTGAACATTATTATTTTGCATACAACGAATACTTCATTAGAAGCATTTTGCATAGAACGAATACGTACTCCAATGTTTCTTGGGAACCAGTTTGTTCGCCGTTTTGACGTAGAAAGAAAATAAGAAAATAGCTTTGAACGGCCAAACAAGATAAAAAATGAAATCAAGTTTAAAAAAACGAATTAGCTATCGCCGTCACGGGGACTTCGCAGCCGTCCCCATCCAAGTACTAACCTCATTCGTAAGAGCTTAACTTCAGCTGACACTTGGACTAGCATCAACGATTGTGATCTTTATGTTAAATTCGCACATAGATCTTGTCGAACTTTATAACACTTGAAAGAAAAAAAAACGCACTAACAAAAACCAGGTGTTATGCCGTCATTTTATCACAGATGTATCCTTTGTTTCGTGAGTTGTCAGTAAACACGCAAGGTAAAACTTGATCACAGGCGGCCGCTAAAATCGATGTCACTTCCGATTTTGCGATTTTACTTGTATGACCAAAAGTACGATAGAAAAATTGAACTCTGATGGAACGTAACAAAAATCTCCCGAAATGTTTTTCGCTGATGGCTAATTGTTTTATTCTCGATCGACACTTCCTAAAAGTTCCTTCTGCTCTCCTTAAAACCTACATATTAATATTTATTTACTTTTTCGTCAATATTTGTTTTGCATAAAGCAGGTTAGCAAAATCTGTACCTTGCTTTGTTCGCATTTTTGAGCGTTAAAATAGAATTTTTGGGCGTATGTTCCTGACAGCAAAAGTCGCATATTTTAACGTCCCCCATCCAGATACTAACCCCGCTGGAAAGGGAAAAAAAAACTTTAGTAACATTGGTCTTGGAAAGGTGTCAGAAGCTCAGAGTACACGCTTAAGCTTGTGGTGAAAAAGAAGTTGTAAATGATCAACATATCGGCTTTGAAGCCAAATGTTTCTCGATTTCCTGTTGTTTTCTTCAATCGTTCTGGGCTTAGTATTTTACTGAACCACATGTCTTCTTAGAGCGTATATAGCAAAGATGTCTACCATGGCACCGTAATGATTTACGATACCAAACAATGTCGTGTACTATTAGAGCTACATATTGTGGAAGGACTTGAATCTCCTGGAAAAAACAAAACGCCGCTCAGTTGACAGTTATGGAAAAAAACACTGTCAAGTTACTGCACTACCACACGCAATGCGTTCTTACTTTAAAAAATATCCCGTATCTCCTCAATTCTACCCCCCCCCCCCCCACCTCCAGACTAAAAATCCCGTATCCCCATAATTTTTTTACCTAATTATCCCGTATCCTGATCGCTTCTCGGGCTTTTGGCTAAGATTAGTTTCTTGGCCAAGGACTACGGTCAAGTACTATTGTGTGGTTCCAGAAAATATCCATACCCCTCCCACGGAGGGTTACGGAAATTCCGAGGGGTAGAGGGGTCTGAAAGAGGCAAATTTCCGAAGGGGAGGGGGGTACATAAAGAGCCTTTTTCTCCAGAGGGTTTGAAATGCGATCGCATAAACACTTACGTACTTTTCCAATTGATTCTTCAAGGTAACCAAGAAAACTGGAAAATTCTATCCGTTGAAATAAACGTAAGATTCCTTGTCGTATATTTTCCACTACTATTCCGCCGCCAGACGACACAGATAGCACTGAGAAACTCTCCTGAGCAGCACGTTCGACGTGAAGCAAAAAAAAAAATTGCCGCCTTTTAAAGATCTTTAAAGCTTGTTTTTAGCTTGAACGCATCTGTTGCTTTTTCAGATGGCATTATTTGTGCAGTCAGTTGATTGAGATCATTTGTTTATACTCATGTTATTCCCGTCCAGTACAAAATTCCCGCGAATTTCGATCCTTCGATAACCAGGTTATGAAATAGTTTCATCGTTATCCGTGTAGTTACGAGTTTGTAAATGTTAGCAAAGTCGATAATTTCAGTGCCATAATTTTGTCCTGACGTATTTGTAGCCGTCGACGGCGATGAGAGACAGCGAAGGTTTCATTTGGAAGTTTAGTTACCGGATTGAACTTGAAAGTATGTTTCACACATGAAAGTGAGACCAGTTGAAAAATCCTAAGGAATAAAAAATGTACTGTCATTTACAAACTACAGAGACAAAGCGTATAACTTTATTGAAGTGTTCTTGCTGAAAGACAAAAATTTAAGCGACATTTGATCAACAGGTGTTGAAAAAAACATGTTGCGTGACGGCTTATGATTCCCGCTGATAAGCGAAGTCAGTTCACAAAATAATGTAAACAGTATGGTTCACAAATTATACTACTGTGGATAAAAATTACACCCGCAACATAAAAAAATATCATAGAGATTAGCACTGAGGTATTTTCCCGAGTTTCGCTGTGACAGCAAAAATAACTCTGCAATAAATAGTTTCCTGTGTGTGCAACGTAATTTGATATGTTGTTTTGACTACGCATAAATTTAAACTTCGACTGGGTTACAAAACGTATACGATAGACTTAAAATAGCGCCAACTCTCAGTTCTTTTTTTTGATTTTTCGATGAATTTACTTCTTTTAATTGACAGAGAAAAGGTCAGCTAGTTGCCAGGACATTAAAGGGTTAAATAAGCTCAGTTGTTAGTTCGAACATTTCAAAGCGTCTGTGAATACATCTAGAATTTCCACAGTCGTTTTTGGGAGAATGAAATTTTTATTACAGCTCTTATTACAGTCTCCTTTTTTCCAAGGGGTATGGGGGACCAAGTGGAAAAATCATGGAAATTCCAGGGGGTGGGGGGAGTAACGTGACGCTTTCTGGAACGGAAAATCCAGTGGGGTGGGGGGTCAAACTGGAAAAAACCCTCCGTGGGGGGGGTATGGATATTTTCTGGAACCACACATTGTACAACGTACGGTACTTTTCCAGTGCCGTAAGGGGCAGGCACAGAACAGTTTCGGCTGTTTGTCTGTTCTCTGGAAAACGATGACAAGGGTTTTTTGGGTTTTTTGTTCAGCTCGAGTGTAGAATCAGGACGAACTGTTGTAGTTTCTGATAACTATTTACCACTTGTAGCTTTTGTTGAATTTTGAATCGATGATAGAGAGAGTTTTGGCGATCTCAATCCGGACTGGACTACTGGATTTAAGGATTTTTCTTAACGAGATTTCAAGTTATTGTGGAACGTTTGGTACCAAGTTACTGAAATCAAGATTATGGAATTGTAAAATTAGAACTTTGGACTGGACTATACAACACGCAATTACGGAATTTTTGAGCATTGAGAGAAATAGAGCACGGATGTTGTCTTCTTGTCTTCGCCACGGCAAATTTATACAGTTTGCAAGGAACTAAACCAGGATTACAGAACCAGACGTCGATTACAGGGCCCGGTTGTTCGAAAGCCAATTACCTTAATCCAGGATTAGCGTAAACTTTTGTTTCATGTTTTCAACTTTTTGGTCACAGTTTCCTTTGCTTATTTTTGTTTTTCAAGATTGACTTCTTCTAATGTAAAGTTTTTCTGAATATCAGCCTTGAACAGCATTTGGGAGTAGAGGATAAAACTCGTTTTAAAACCCAGTTTCTGAACAACTGGCCCAGGATGATAAGTTGTTGAACTGTGATTTGTAATAAGTTTTTCGGATGATTTAAGGCTGATCCTGTAATTTTTGGATGAAAGGAGTTAACGAAGCAAGTAAAACTGTAGGATTTGAATTAAGTCTCCTTCCAAAAAATAAATAAATAAAAGATCCCGTATCCTGATAACCTGCTAATAGGGCTTCGTTGTTTGCATTTGCAAATTTAGTAACATTAGTAATGAGTTTTTACAACAAAAAACTTTAAGTTATATTACAGATGTATCTTTCTAGTAATCTTTCGCCATTTTCCGAAGTATACCTGTACTTGAAGTTCACTGTAACTGGACAATTTGTGTTAACTGTTTGCGCATTCCACGGATACGCCCTTGTAGGCGTCTTGTTTGAGTGGTTTTTGGCAACAGAGGTTAATTATTCGTAATGCGATCGCTTCCGTTGCCGTTAGCAATGGGTCGCAAATTTGACACTTTTATCGCATTATCACATTACGCATTGAACCACGTTATCTATTATTCCTAAAAATCTAAAAATATTCGTGCCTTATCAGTTTTCGGTCGAATTTATGTCCAAGAAGGCAGATAAATTGCAGAAAATATTAGTTTTGCATCCAAAAATTCGTAATCAACGCTAAAATGACCAAATTTTGCCTAGAAAACATATTTTACTGTTATTTTTCTTAAATTTTTTCGTTCAACTTTCGCTTTTATAAAATGTTTCAGTTTTCTGTAAATAAGTTATATGCTGTTGGAAAGCTTATTTTCTTAGCTTTAAAATGATGTATTTTTTCCCCCTAACGTAAATATTTTTTGAGAAAAAAAAAACATTTTTTGGCGATGGTTGATTTACCGCGGTTTTCTCGCGGTTGGGAAAGTAGGAAGAGTTAGGCCAGTAGCCAGGTTTTTAACCTCAGAAAAGGATCTGTTTCGTCGTACGAACGTGTGAGGACCTGTGAGCCAAAGGGCCTCTGCTGGTATGACTTCTGGGTGACCCCTTAATAACTTCTTACTAACCGAGCGCGAGGGCTGTACTGCCAGGGAAATATTGGCCCGAGGTCGTGGCAAAAACGACCCAGGGCCAATATTCCCCAGTACGGCTCGAGCTAGCTCGGTTAGTAAGTAGTTTATTATATGGTTTTTTAATTACCTTTTGCTTTGTTTTTGCAAGCCCGTAATCGGCCCGTGGGCCAGTCACAATTTGCCTGGAACGCTGCACGCCCGGGGGGGATGCTCGTCGTCTCGCTTAGGGGTGTAAATTTTGGATTTTGGTCTCGCTTAGGGTGTTTCGGGCAAAGCGCCAATATTTTAAGCCGCCAAGGTCAAAATTTGCTTAAGTCACGCCCAGATGGTCTCCTTCAGGGGTTAAATTTAAAATTTCCGACTAGTCCCCCCCTCCCCCCCTCCCCCTCCAGGGCTGCACGTACCACAGGCAACCCAGTGTACCCTCACGGAGGGTCTAGTCTAGTAAATAGCAGGTTCGGTCATTACAAACATTGACATTTTAGCGAATGAAGGGGTAGTTTCTAAAGAAACTGTGGTGCTGCGTCGGTGGGGAAGTAGTATACAAAAATTTGGTTTATCAACGGAGTTGATAATGTAAATTGACCACCGTACAGAGATTCTAAAAGCTTTTAGAATCTCTGTACGGTGGTCAATTTACATTATCAACTCCGTTGATAAACCAAATTTTTGTTAACATTTTAGCGTTCACCGTAAATAATTTAAGGTATATCGGTTTGGGTTAGAATATAATAATGTAATGGCACTGTTAATTTATAAAAGGATGTAAAAATTAAGTAAAAAATTGAAAATTTTAAAATATCGCTTATTTTATTTCACTTCAATCTGTGGACAGAGTTGTTTATCAGCGATGGTAATTTACTTGATCGGAACATTTGATGACACTTTCTATCAAACCCGCGTCAAGTGAATATGGAATCTTTGGCGAGGAATCGAAAAATTAATAAGCGACATTCACGTTCCTTGTCCTGAGGTTCTTAGTATCATTGATTGGTATCATTGGGCGAATCGTCTTTAACTTTGGGCGAACCCCGGGGGGGATGCTCGTCGTCTCGCTTAGGAGTGTAAATTTTGGATTTTGGTCTCGCTTAGGGTGTTTCGGGCAAAGCGCCAATATTTTAAGCCGCCAAGGTCAAAATTTGCTTAAGTCACGCCCAGATGGTCTCCTTCAGGGGTTAAATTTAAAATTTCCGACTAGTCCCCCCCTCCCCCCCTCCCCCTCCGGGGCTGCACGTACCACAGGCAACCCAGTGTACCCTCACGGAGGGTCTAGTCTAGTAAATAGCAGGTTCGGTCATTACAAACATTGACATTTTAGCGAATGAAGGGGTAGTTTCTAAAGAAACTGTGGTGCTGCGTCGGTGGGGAAGTAGTATACAAAAATTTGGTTTATCAACGGAGTTGATAATGTAAATTGACCACCGTACAGAGATTCTAAAAGCTTTTAGAATCTCTGTACGGTGGTCAATTTACATTATCAACTCCGTTGATAAACCAAATTTTTGTTAACATTTTAGCGTTCACCGTAAATAATTTAAGGTATATCGGTTTGGGTTAGAATATAATAATGTAATGGCACTGTTAATTTATAAAAGGATGTAAAAATTAAGTAAAAAATTGAAAATTTTAAAATATCGCTTATTTTATTTCGCTTCAATCCATGGACAGAGTTGTTTATCAGCGATGGTAATTTACTTGATCGGAACATTTGATGACACTTTCTATCAAACCCGCGTCAAGTGAATATGGAATCTTTGGCGAGGAATCGAAAAATTAATAAGCGACATTCACGTTCCTTGTCCTGAGGTTCTTAGTATCATTGATTGGTATCATTGGGCGAATCGTCTTTAACTTTGGGCGAACTGGCTTTCAAGCGAAACAACCGTAATTCGTCGGTATATACTCCATGGGAGAAAGCCATAGGTTTCTTTCAACATTGTTGGGCAAACATGTTGCATACGTTTGGCTACCCTGTTGTGATATGTTGCAACATGTTCGATCAAATTTGAAAAACGATCAAATTTTTGGTGCAACATTTTGGATGTTGTGCATGATGTTGTACGTTCGTTTGAGCTACGTGCGTTTGGTGGGTAGTAATTGGGGTAAGACCTGACTATTATGTCCCCAGTTACACCCATACACAAGACCTAACTATTAATACACAAGATAGTCGTATGTATAAACATAACAACTTTCTTTAATTTTCCAGACATGTTTCGACGGTACATCCGTCATCTTCAGTGTTACATATTTTGAAATCGCCGTTGAATTTAAAGCATGCGCAATCTTACAAACTTCGTTACATTGCGTTGTCAATATTACGTATTAAATCAAAACAGAACAAAACAAAAATTTAAATCAGTGACGCTTAGTTCCTTACAGGGAGAGAGTCAGGTTAATGTGTTTCACCTGCTGGTTGACTAAGCGTCACTCATTTAAATTTTTGTTTTGTTCTGTTTTGATTTAATACGCAATATTGACAATGCAATGTAACGAAGTTTGTAAGATCGCGCGAACTTTAAATTCAACGGCGATTTCAAAATATGTAACACTGAAGATGACGGATGTACCGTCGAAACATGTCTGGAAAATTAAAGAAAGTTGTTATGTTTATACGATTATCTATATTGTTGCTGCTATCTAGACCTAATACGCAAGACCTTTTCCGGGTGTAACTGGGGACATAATAGTTAGGTCTTACACCAAGTACTTTTTGCGCGCTAGGGGCCTGGGGCTCTATATGCGTGTTAGCATGCAGTTCTTACCTAAACATGTTTTATGATGAAATGCAACAGGTGTTGTACGTGAGATTTTGCGTTGAAATGTTGACAGCGTTTGCGCAGGCCTTTAAAGCCCGCCGCACACGGTGAGGAAAGAGCTGAGCAAACTGCCTCGCGAGGCGGTTTGCTCAGCCGTTTCCTCACGTGTGCGGGTAAATCTTGGTGAGAAATTCGCCTCGCGAGGCCGTGAGGAGAAAATCAAACATGTTTGATATTTTTTGCCTCGCGAGGCAAACTCCTCATCGTGTGCGGCCATCGTGAGAATCGAGCTGAGCTTGGTCAAGCAAACATCCAATAGAAATACATGGCATACTCACGTGACTTCAGTGGTTCAAGATGGCGTCGGGTAGTATTTTGAGTGAGGTAATACTGGAGGAGAAACTCGTGGAATTATGGCCTGAATACACGTGTCTTTATGACGTGAGTTCTACAGAATTCAAGAACAGGGATCGACGGGAAGTCGCAATGTCTGAAATAGTGGAAAAGTTGGGCCAGAACGGTTGGTCGAACCTGCACCAAATTATGATTTTCCTCGAGCTAGCCAGAAATTAAATTTAGTAGTTTGTGCATGTAGCTTCTTTTTGGTTTTATAAATTAGACGTATGGCGCCATTTTTGTTGTAAGTATTAAAATGTTAGAAATGAAAGAATGAAAAATGCCCAATCAACGCATGTTAACTTGTGTTTCTGCATTCTTGTAAGCTACGAAATGTACAGGATATGGAATTCCTGACGATTTCATGATTGTTTTCAATTCATCCTCATTCATTTAGGTTAACCACTTGGTTGCCTGATGAAATGGACATGTTTCAAGACAGGTGGCCTTGGGTTTAAATACCAGTTTGCAGGTCATGGGTCGCCGGAATTTGTTGCTGTTTATCTGGGTGTCTTGTTTTTAAAAGCAACATATAATATGCAAATGGGATTTATTTAGGAAAGAGTGAGTTGAAGAATCTGTCTAAAGATTTCCAATTTTGCTGTACTTTTGAAGCAACTCAGTGCTAAAAGCTATATTCCTGGACCATTCTGAAAATATCAGCTCCTTCAACAAAGGTGCTTCTTGAAAGAAATGGATGGTTTTCAGTAATAATGTTGTCCACTGTTTAAAATGCCATTCTTGTCTGCTCTCTTTCTTTGACCATACCTATAATAATACATTTTTGTGTATTTAATATAGTAGGAAAATATTCAATAATAAAACATTTTATTTGCAGTTGATTGGGTCAAAAACAAACTACGTCAGCTACGAAACAGCTACACAAAAGCAAAGAAGGCACCACCAAGTGGATCTGCCAGAAAGGTGCCCTCAAAATGAACAGCATGGCTCCTTGACAAATTGCAGTTCCTTGCTCCACATGTTGCTACAAGGCCAACTGTCTCCAACTGTGACTCGGTAAGTCTTTCAACATTACAGTTATTGCCTTAAAGAGCACCCAACATCAAAATTTTTATGTTAGCAAAGGTTAAAAATCACATATGATATCATATACTTTACCTTCGTTTCTCTACATTTTACTGGTACATTTTAATGTGCTTCATAAGGCATGTAAGAGAAAGATGCTGGCAATGGTTTGTCTCATGACCGATGCAGTGAGAGGTTTGGGCCTATTCCTTCGATGTCGTTATAAACTACTTTGCATTATAGTTTAGAAAAAACCTTGCCAATGTAAATTAGTTCTTGACATCATCGAAGGAATAGACCCATATCTCTCACTAGCTCGTCCATGGGACAAATGAATGCCTGCTTTGTTACTCTCTCATACCTCATCAGGCCTATTAAAAGTAAAATATAGAGAAGCAAATGTAAAATAAATGTTAGACATTTCACTTTTGGAAAGAAAATTTTTTGAGGTTAGGTGCACTTTAATGGTTATGTATAGTCTAATGAGTTATCATATGATCCTGCCATGGAACTGACCCTAACTCAGACATAAAGTACTCAGTAATCTCCTTTCGTTGCTGCTTAGCAGCATGGGCTGGATTTCTAACTGAGCTCGCAGATAGGCCTGTAAGAGGAGGATCATTTCTCCAAGTGCCTGCAGTGATGGTGTGTTGATCTGTGTTTTCTATTTCTTGAGCACTTAGATAAGCAGACTTGTTGGTTTCGACCATGAAATTATGCAGACAACAGGCAGCTAAAATGAGGGTGACAACTTTTTCATCATTAAGCTTAATGGTTGTCAGAAAGACTCTAAACCTGTTAGCAAGAATGCCAAAAGCATTCTCAACAACACGCCTCGCTCTTGACAAGCGGTAATTGAAAATTCTCTTTGCCTTATCCAAGTTCCTCTGAGGATAGGGTTTCATAATGTTCTTGGATAGAGGGAAAGCGTCATCTCCAACTATATGATAATCTACTGGACTTGGAATTCCCTCAATTGTTTTAGCTGATGGGATGTTGAGGGTGTTTCTTTCCAAGGCTTGCTTCAATGATGACCCTGCGAAGACACCTGCATCTCCAGCACGGCCAGGTGCACCAACATCCACGTACAAAAATTTGTAGTTAGCATCAACAAGTGCGAGAAGTAACACACTGAAAAAGTGCTTGTAGTTGAAGAATTCTGAACCACTATTAGGTGGTTGCTGTATGGCTATGTGCTTTCCATCAAGAGCACCTATGCAACATGGGTAATTCCACTTATTGTTAAATTCACGTGCTACTTTTTCCCATTGGTCTGCTGTATCTGGTACCTTAAAAGAGAGAAGTCTTAAAACATTATTCTTGACTGCTTACTTGTTTTATCATCACTAAAATATATTTCAGCCCTCTCCTACCCCAAGTACAGATAGTAGGAACACTGGTGACACTGGTCACGAAGAAATTGATGAGAACAACACTGGTGAAGACGGCCTACATGTATTTCCTTCAAAGGAAACACCAGAAGAACCACAGTCAACAAAGATGCCAATTAAATCACGTCCCAAGACAGCACAGAAACAACGAGAGGAAGAGGAGTTGCAATTGATCAAGGGCATTGCTAATTCTTTGAGTCAAAGTGCTAACAAAAAAGCTAAGAGTGCTTAAGGTGGCCAGTGTGAGACATTTGGTGCTTATGTTTGTGAAACCCTACAAGACCTTGAACCTGTGACTAGGAACATAGCACAACATAACATCAGCAACATTCTCTTCCAGGCACAAATGGGCACACTAACTCAAAACACAATGCATTCAATGTTAGGTCCACAGCACAATTCACCACCATTGGTGCCTGCACAGCAATCAAAACCATTTTCCAACCAACAGCACCAAATGATGATGCCACACCAAATGACTTTGTACCCCTCTGATTGGTCGACACAGGGACAAAGCCCTACCTGTAATAGATTTGATTAAGTGATGAGCATTCTAAGCATTTTTTAATGTTAATGTTGTGTTGTTTAACATTTACTATAAAAGGACTACAAGAAAAGGTTGATTTTTCATTTTTATTGTTATTGTTGTAAGTTACATTTCTGGCAAGACAAATAACCAAATACATTACCTTTAGATATTCTGCTTTCATTGTAGTAAACAAGGCTTCACAAGTGTCAAAAACTGCTTGAGACAACGTGCGTTCCCCCCTCCTGAATAGAAAAGCCAAGTCACTGAATTTTTTTACCTGTAAAATAGGAAATCAGTTGCAATTTGACAGTTCTCATCAATATGTTGTCATATTAGACAAAGTTAAGGTGATCCATGCATTTAAAAAAAAACGCAACTAGATTTTGAAATGTTATCCAAGTCTGGCATTCCTTAACCAGACAAAAACTATACCCCCACCTCCCATTAACCCACTGACACCTGGGACTGAGACTTAACAGATTGCCACACAATTTTACTCGTCAACTCGGGAAGTCCTTTTTGAGAAATCAAGTGGCCGAATGCAAAAATGGCCGCCAACAAATTATTCTTTTGTCTTTGTGTTATGTAGCCCAACTAGCCTCGTTTTACAGCCCAAATTCTTTCAATTTTACGCGTGTGAACGAGGTTAGTTAGGGGCCGACCATTTAACTTTTGGGGGCAGGGGTGGGTGATTTAAAAAAAAAATTTCCTGCAAGCGCTTGTCGGAAAAAAAACATTACACGCAGAACAAATTTAACAGAAAGCTTATGGGAAAAAAAAGGGAAAAAAAAATATCCTGTACATCAGATTGCTAGAAAAAGAAAATTCTTGCTGACCAGAAATCACCCACCCTGGCCAACTGTTAAATCTGCTGACGTTTCCCATTGCATTTGTCAATGGAAGCAAAACAAATGGTTCTTTTCTTTCGTATTTGTTCAGCCCGCTGATCTCTCGTTTTACCAAACAAGGCTTCTTATTCGTGACTAACTTCTCAATACAGTACATTATTCAGTTTACTTTTTTACCTGTTGCGAGAAACCGTAAGGTTATTGAAAGTTTCTCGCCTGGGGGGATACTTCTTCACATGAGTGTGTCCTTCTTGGTTATCAAAGGTGCAATCTTGGCCAGAATTGTATCAAAGGACTCTCTATCCAGTCGATGAAATTGACGGAAAGCTTCGGGGTCTTCTGTGTTTAGTTCCCGTAAAAGATTAGGATATGCTCCTTGCAGCCGACTTCTGGAGATCCAGTTTCTTGCCCATGCCTTTGGGCGATCCTTCTGTCTTTTACGACGGCGTCGTCGAAGTAAGAGAATTAGTAGGAGTGCCAACAGTTCTTCATTATGTTCCGACGCCATCTTGAACCACTGAAGTCACGTGAGTATGCCATGTATTTCTATTGGATGTTTGCTTGACCAAGCTCAGCTCGATTCTCACGATGGCCGCACACGATGAGGAGTTTGCCTCGCGAGGCAAAAAATATCAAACATGTTTGATTTTCTCCTCACGGCCTCGCGAGGCGAATTTCTCACCAAGATTTACCCGCACACGTGAGGAAACGGCTGAGCAAACCGCCTCGCGAGGCAGTTTGCTCAGCTCTTTCCTCACCGTGTGCGGCGGGCTTTAGGGACTTCCCCTTTTTCGTGAAGTGCCCTGTCAGCGTTTCCCACTGAGTCCATTGAGGGTAAGTACTTGGTGTAGGCACTCATATAGTGGTCCGGTGTAGTAACTCATATAGTGGTCCCAGGTGGCGTACTTAACCATGCTTAATCATCCCTAGCCGTACCTAAACATCCTTTATAATCCCTAGCCGTACTTAAGCATCCCTAAGCGTACTTAAGCATCCTTTATCATCCTGAGCCGTACTTAAGCATCCCTAACCGTACTTAAGCATCCTTTATCATCCTTAGCCGTACTTAAGCATCCCTAAGCGTACTTAAGCATCCTTCTTCATCCCTAACCGTACTTAAGCATCCTTTATCATCCCTAGCCGTACTTAAGCATCCTTAAGCGTACTTAAGCATCCTTCTTCATCCCTAACCGTACTTAAGCATCCGTTATCGTCCCTAGCCGTACCTAAGCATCCTTTATAATCCCTAGCCGTACTTAAGCATCCCTAAGCGTACTTAAGCATCCTTTATCATCCTTAGCCGTACTTAAGCATCCCTAACCATACTAAAGCATCCCTAACCATACTTCAGCATCCCTAGTCATCCTTAACCGTACTTACGCATCCTTAAGGATCCCTAACCATACCTAAGCATCCCTAACCGTACTTAAGCATCCTTTATCATCCCTAACCGTACTTAAGCATCCTTTATCATTCTTAGCGAACAGAACAGATAAACTTAACGAGGGTAAAGTCCAACTTGATGATATACACAACTACCGACCCTTAGAAAAACCTATGGTTGACAGCACGGCCAAAAAAGTTCATCGATTGACTCGATCATTACTCCAAGAAGGCCACATAGACGAAATGACGGCTAAATGGCTCTCCCTTACGCCCGACCCTCCACGGATACCAGTGTTTTACACACTTACAAAGATTCACAAGCCGACACCCGTCGGTAGACCTATTATATCAGGGTGTGACGGCCCTCTATTCGTGTCATCCACCAGGCGTCACGAAAGGCTTTATAAAAGGAGAAGCGTTAAGGCTTCTAAGAACGAATTCCTCTCAATTCATTTTTGAGGAAAACATGAGAAATTTCAAAACACGCCTGCAGAATAGAGACTACCCAGCTAGAATTGTGGAAAAACACCTTTCAGAGATTAAATTCTCTGACAGAAAAATGTCACTAGCACAGAAAAGAAAAACCGCACAAAAGAAAATACTGCCCTTTGTAACACAATACCACCCGGCGTTGCCTAACATAAAGGACACACTCATGGGGAAATGGCACCTTATAGACAATCAACCGCAACTGAGAGAGATATTTAAGGAGCCCCCCATCATCTCATATCGCAAGGGAAAATCCCTAAAAGACATCCTAGTTAAAGCCAAGCTGTGAAGGCCTTAGAACATATTCATGTGCGAACGGCAGGAGTTGTGTAGGCTTGTCAACACTTTTATCGCATACGCAGTGGTTACCCGTGAACGGGATTTAGTGGAAATCGATCATGTAAATGAGTGATATTACCAAACCAAAAACAAAATGAATTCTTTGCTTCCATTGCAGGAATAACAAAAGACGTTGAAAGAAGATAAGAAAATAGCCTTGAGCGGACAAACGAAATAAAAAATGAATGAAATTAAGTTTAATTAAAATGTGATATCCTCGCCACGGGGACTTCGCAGTTGCCTCCCATCCAAGTACCAACCCAATCCGAACGAGCTTCACTTTAGTAGACACTGAAACATCAAAATTACTGGGATGTGATAAGTAAAGTCAATGACACTCGTCTATTCCTTCTAGTACAGGAATCAAAAATGTGAAAAGAACATTATGAAAAAAGCTTAAGACAGCCGAATATAAAAATAAATCAAAAACACAAACACATGTTACTCTGTTTTGTTTTGTAAACAAACCAAGGCAAACAAATGAAGCAGCCGATGTCCAGTCAGTATTCCACAGAATTCTAACCTTTTAAATCTGCCATTCTGGTCGCATTGCTGTGCTGAATGTTGAGGCCCCATGAGGGGCGGGGGGTTCTAAATATCCCGTATGTCATTAATGTCTGGCCTAAATATTCTGTTTCCCGTTAAGTTTCCCCCCATATATCAAGTATGCCTATAAATTGTGAACTAAATATCCTGTATCCTGATAACCCCTAATGGGGCCTCCTTGTTTCCATTTGCAAATTTAGTAGCAGTGATAATAAGAGATGTATGTTTTTACGATTTTTATGGTATATGGTTATGATTTTCCAAAGTTTAACAGGAGTTGTACTTCACTGTAACTGAACAGCTAGGGATAATCAAGGACAATTAAGTAGGCCTAAGGAAAAGAATGGATCCTTAGGTACGTGTAGGCATGCGTAGGGATGACTAAGGATGCTTAAGGTTGCATAGGGACGATTAAGGAGGCTTAAGTGATGCTTAAGTACAGCTAAGGATGCTTAGGTACGGCTAGGGATGATTAAGAATGCTTAAGTACGGTTAGGGGTGAGGAAGGGTTCTTAAGTACGCTTAAGCATGCTTAAGTACGGTTAAGGATGATAAAGGATGCTTAAGTACGGTTAGGGATGAAGAAGGATGCTTAAGTACGCTTAGGGATGCTTAAGTACGGTTAAGGATGATAAAGGATGCTTAAGTACGGTTAAGGATAAAGAAGGATGCTTAAGTACGCTTAGGGATGCTTAAGTACGGTTAAGGATGATAAAGGATGCTTAAGTACGGTTAGGGATGAAGAAGGATGCTTAAGTACGCTTAGGGATGCTTAAGTACGGCTAAGGATGATAAAGGATGCTTAAGTACGGTCAGGGATGATAAAGAATGCTTAAGTACGTTTAAGGATGAAGAAGGATGCTTAAGTATGCTTAAGGATGCTTAAGTGCGGCTAGGGATGATAAAGGATGCTTAAGTACGGTTAGGGATGAAGAAGGATGCTTAAGTACGCTTAGGGATGCTTAAGTACGGCTATGGATGATAAAGGATTCTTAAGTATGGTCAGGGATGATAAAGGATGCTTAAGTACGGTCAGGGATGATAAAGAATGCTTAAGTATGGTTAGGGATGCTTAAGTACGACTAGGGATGATAAAGGATGCTTAAGTACGGTTAAGGATGAAGAAGGATGCTTAAGTATGCTTAAGGATGCTTAAGTGCGGCTAGGGATGATAAAGGATGCTTAAGTACGGTTAGGGATGAAGAAGGATGCTTAAGTACGCTTAGGGATGCTTAAGTACGGCTATGGATGATAAAGGATTCTTAAGTATGGTCAGGGATGATAAAGGATGCTTAAGTACGGTTAGGGATGCTTAAGTACGGCTAGGGATGATAAAGGATGCTTAAGTACGGCTAGGGATGAAGAAGGATGCTTAAGTACGCTTAGGGATGCTTAAGTACGGTTAAGGATGATAAAGGATGCTTAAGTACGGTTAAGGATAAAGAAGGATGCTTAAGTACGCTTAGGGATGCTTAAGTACGGTTAAGGATGATAAAGGATGCTTAAGTATGGTCAGGGATGATAAAGGATGCTTAAGTACGGTTAGGGATGCTTAAGTACGGCTAGGGATGATAAAGGATGCTTAAGTACGGTTAGGGATGAAGAAGGATGCTTAAGTACGCTTAGGGATGCTTAAGTACGGTTAAGGATGATAAAGGATGCTTAAGTACGGTTAAGGATAAAGAAGGATGCTTAAGTACGCTTAGGGATGCTTAAGTACGGTTAAGGATGATAAAGGATGCTTAAGTACGCTTAGGGATGCTTAAGTACGGCTATGGATGATAAAGGATTCTTAAGTATGGTCAGGGATGATAAAGGATGCTTAAGTACGGTTAGGGATGCTTAAGTACGGCAAGGGATGATAAAGGATGCTTAAGTACGGTTAAGGATGAAGAAGGATGCTTAAATACTCATAGGGATGCTTAAGTACGGCTAAGGATGATAAAGGATGCTTAAGTACGCTTAAGGATGCTTAAGTACGGTTAGGGATGAAGAAGGATGCTTAAGTACGCTTAAGGATGCTTAAGTACGGCTAGGGATGATGAAGTATGCTTAAGTACGGTTAAGGATGAAGAAGGATGCTTAAGTACGCTTAAGGATGCTTAAGTACGGCTAAGGATGATAAAGGATGCTTAAGTACGCTTAAGGATGCTTACGTACGGCTAGGGATGATAAAGGATGCTTAAGTACGGTTAAGGATGAAGAAGGATGCTTAAGTACGCTTAGGGATGCTTAAGTACGGCTAAGGATGATAAAGGATGCTTAAGTACGGTCAGGGATGATAAAGAATGCTTAAGTATGGTTAGGGATGCTTAAGTACGACTAGGGATGATAAAGGATGCTTAAGTACGGTTAGGGATGCTTAGGTACGGCTAGGGATGATTAAGCATGGTTAAGTACGCCACCTGGGACCACTATATGAGTTACTACACCGGACCACTATATGAGTGCCTACACCAAGTACTTACCCCATTGAGTATGTCTTCTTCGCTATTACCGGTAATTCTCTTTCTAGCTGTGGCTGTCACAGGTAAGTCGTATGTCTTTCTCATTCGAAGACTAAGTACATTACAATGTAACTATAAGCACCCAGTCTTGAAGTACGAAGTATTGAAGTACAAGTATTTTAGCCTGCGTAGCTGGAGGTATTGTACGTAGGCGCGCGGAATAAAGTTTAGGCGGCGGTTCAGAGTCCTCCTCCCTCCCTATTCTGTTTGGGCTTCGCCGCCAAAACTTTATTCCGTGCGCCTACAACACCGCCAGCCATGCAGGCTAAAGTCTTTTGGTTCATGATCATTTGGATCGGCAGTGAATGAGAGCGTTCTTCATGATGAATTTACTTGCTTGTGTGTTGCCCTGTATTTAGACTACACGTAATTATATAACTCGACTTCGCCAATAACTACAGACCCATCAGTGCCGACGAGAGAGAAATCATTTTCCTCTCCAAGCAATCTCTACTGTTTTCCAATGATTGTTCTTGGGAGAAAAAATCCTCTGCCAAGGTAGAAGCGAAGTGAGGTGCGGGGTTGTGGAAAATTAAGTTAGTTTTAATTGGGCAGGTACAAAAGTCGGGCCAGATCAACTTGGATCGCTCACCTCGGATTGAGCGAAAAACGGTTTTATAAGCCTAAAGTTGTTACATGTACAGTGTACGTAATGATATATCATTCATGTATGCAAATTCTAAACTGGATGTTAAAATTTACAGATAAATAATTGTCTCAACTAGCATTGTTTTGGTGTTGTGTTTTGTGACAGTTCAAGGAGTTCTTTTCCATTAAACTCCAGTGCGAAGCGATTTTCGTGGGCTGCTGTTGTTTAATAATAATAATACCTTTTTAAACATGTCATATGAGTGTCTAGTTTACATAAGCTACTAAACTAATTGGTGACACCTATCTACAATAATTTACATAAGTCAATTGTTAAGATACAATGCAAAATTACAAGTTCTATAAAATTACAACAAATACATACGTGTACATGCAGTATACAAAATTCCTATACTGGCTATATAAATCGCTAAAAATGATGATTAAAAAAAAACTTCCTCTACATTGTACATGTACGCTTAAAACACTAAAACACTTACGACACTGTCCTTACTCTAACCCTAAAGTCAATACATAGAATAAAAAGGAAATACCAATGAATTGTTCTGATCAACCCATACACAGAGGGTGAACGTTTCTAAATTAGTTTTCCTCAGCGAAAGTTTTTTAGCTCCCTGACCCTATTAATTTTAAGGTGACATGTACGCTCACCATATTTGTAGATTATGGTATATTATTTTTTATTTATTTATCTCATATACCATGATGGCTAAACCCATGAAAAGTCTTGAATTGCATTATCCAATGAGTGATGCAGTTTTAAATAAAAAGGGATGTTTTGAAGTATTTATAATTCCCTTATGTTGATTCCTTTCCATGAGAAGTCAGTAAATAATTATTGAATCATTGCAGAAATATCTGGACAAATTTTTTGTCTTTTGTAGAAGTGAACCCTGAAAGCAAACCGAAATTAGTTAAAGTGGTGGATGGGACAAATGAGTGGTCCTTATCAAACTTCTTTCCCAACTTGAGCAGTTACATCGACACAAATATTAGTGTTGGAGTCAACATCCAACATAGTGATGGTCGCTGGACTTTTGAAGTAGGAGCCAGGAAGGAACCCAGCAAATCATTTTGGATTGGTCCATATATGAATGGATCACAGTGTGAGATTACTCCAAATGGACATTTTAAAATACACAATGTCACAAGGGCAGATAATGGGTCTGTCTACAGATTCAACATTGTGGGACTGGATGCAGACAATGAGCCAGTTTCAATGAAGCTGTTGTACAGCCCACCTGAAGTGAAAGGTAAGAAGTGATGAGACAAAGTTAATTTGTTGTAAAGCTGCTCATGTTTCTGCTGTAAATAATATTGAAACTATGCGAGAGGAATTATTTACACCCAGGTTGTTTGTCATGGGCGGACAATTCTATCCGCTGAATAAATCACTGCTATCAAGTGGATAACTCAATTATTATTCGTTTTCTTAGTGGTTAACCTGCTTGATAGTGATTTATACCACCTATTTCAGTATATACCTTTGGAACAACCATTATGCCAGACAAATTGCCAGCCACTACTTAACTTTGTTCACTTTCAAATTGATAGTTGATATTTTTTAAATATATTTTGAATAATATTCTGATTAGGTTTTCAAATGCTGCCAGTTTTAGGGTTTACCTTTTTCTCTCTTTCTCACTATAGTATGCATGAATCACGTACCGGTACTTAGCCATAGCTGGTTTTCTTGTGACATCACAGAGGCCAAATGGCTGTCAAGTCACATGAGTGAAAACCATCTACAGTAAGAACATTACCAGTTCCAATGGATTATGTAAAAGACATTACATGATAACACCGCCGGCACCACCTGTACTAAGCTTACTAAAGTAATATCATCTCTCTTTGCTTTTTCTCACTTCTAACCATACTAAGAGAATGTCGAGAAGTGTACCAAGAGAATATCAAAAAGGAAATAGAAAATAATATTGCTGTACTAAGAGAGTATAAAAGAAGAAATACACAATTATATCATCGATGTTACAGTGTATTTCCTTTTCAATGTTCTCTTAGTATGGCGATGTTACTGTGTATTTCCTTTTCAGTATAGTCTTTAAGTACACTTGGTACATGTAAGAAACAGTGATACTTGACTAGCCATAGTAAGTGAACTGTGTTAAAATGGCCAGAAAAAAGTGCAACTATTTTTGGGACACAGTTATTTTACACACATGTACCTTGGAAATGCAGTTAGTGAACTTTGAACTGTAAAAGCAGCCAGCGGATAGGCTATCTGTAACCTTTTTTGGTAAGTTATTGTGTTGATACATTTATTATTAACATTATTATTACTCTTCTTTCACTCAGAACTGTTAATTACAGAGAAATCTCCTACTCCTGTGATTGTCACTGAGAATAAGACAATCACTTTGTACTGCAAGTCAAATGGAAATCCATCACCAAATATCATTTGGACAAAAGATGGCAATGACTCTGTCTTGCATGAGGGAAGCAATTACACCCTTAAGAACATCACACGAGGGCAAGCCGGCATTTATCTGTGCATTGCTCAGAATGGAATTGGGAGGAATGCAAGTGCTTCCATACCAGTAACAGTTAATTGTAAGTCATATTTTGACATTACATATTTTATATTTTTTGGTGTTTTGAAGAATCTAACATGATGAAGTCTGTAAATAACAAATCCA
>NC_090895.1:27007452-27014952 GCF_036669925.1 Montipora capricornis | reverse complement strand
TTGGGCTTTTTGCAACTTTGAGTTTTCACGATCACATCTAATTAATATTCATGAAAAAAGTCTAGATAATCGAGGTTCGACTGTACCTGGTTTACCTTAATTTTAGCGATAGAGCATGCTTCATTTTATACCTTGGTAAACACGTTTTAGCTGTAAGTGTAGGTTTTAGTCTTGATATATTTCTTAGACTCCTAGTATTTATTAGAATAATATTTTGATGGTGCAATTTACTGAAAATAGTTTAGGTCTATTCGCTTGAAAAAAAAAAACCAGGTAAATATATTTTCTTCTCCAGTTATTTTACTAATAGGCCACTTCGGAAAATACCATAATACTCTTTGCTTGACGTCCCAAAATTTTGCATAAGCATTTTTTCCAGTTTCTCTTGGGACTTACAGCGATCCCAAGAGAAAACAAAAGCAATGCTTATGTAAAATTTGGAGGGACAAATAAGATTAAAGAAAATAAATAAATATAGTATTATGGTATTTTCCGAAGTGGCCTATTATGATTGGATTTAGTTGTAGAATTTATCATAGTTAGAGTTTATCGAAGTAATTTAACATAATATTTACATCTTATTCAATGGTTCAACGTATAAGATGTGTCCATATTATTTTCTGCGCGAGTTGCGTAGTATTTTTCTGAGCCCCTTAAGGGTGAGCAAAATGTCCGCGAGTATTATATCATGTTAAACCATGGAATAAGAGATTTATTGTTCCACTTCAAAGAATGTGTGATTTTGCTTCAATGTTATTTGGTAAGAGCTAGTGTTTAAAAAAAATGCATGATCTGTCCTTTAAGGTGTTTGGGAATGATGTAAACAGCACAAAAAGTCAGCCAAATGTCCTTTATTTGATTGGATAAATGAAATGTTGAGTGACAAGCAATGGCAAGCTAAATTCCCAGCCTTTGCATCATGTTAAAAACAAATTTCTTTCATTGAAAAACTCCAGTTGCGTCCGTATTTGCTCTGTTCTTAACCGGTCAAACCAGGACACTACAGTGTATTAGTCTCATTTTTAGCACGTTTTCTTGACCAAATGTGGTAAAATGGCATAATAGTGGAATAATATGGTAAAATTAAGAGATGTTTGCTCTTTTTACAAGACAAAAGTTTGCATCAAAAGATTATTTTACCTTAATTTTTATTTTGACAGTATATTTTTGTTTGAAACATTTGAAAATTTTTAATGTAGGTTTTTACGAAGATTGACTTTCAAGTTTTGTATCACTTTGTTTGAAACATTCATAAAGCTCTGTACATCTTGGGTGTTTATTGATGTACAGCAAACGTTTTGAGCATTTATAATGTTTAAAGGGACACACCATAGAATTGCATGATTTGCAAATAAAAACAAAAAAAATGTCAAGAAAAAATAAAAAATTACAATGTAATTATTAAGTGACAAAAGGAGCTGAATATTGCTGTTTTTTAAGTTACCTTGCAATGTTTCTCATTGTTTACGTTTCTTTTTATGAAACTTTTATTTATGTGTGACTCATTGTCATGTGATCAGTTCTTCTCAAGTGTTTTTAAGCTGGAAAAAAGTCTTGTGCTGTGGTTTGGTTTCTGTTTAAAACAAAACAATAACATTATTACGACAGGTGTGCCTTTATACCTGCTCAGCTTGTGCATTAATTGAGTCGACAAGACCTGCATTGCACAGAAAAATGCAACCAAAAAGCGAGTTTAAGGAAAACTGGCACATTGATGATAGCTTACAGTGATATTTACTGGTTTGTATTAATTTTATGTTTGCATTTTGTTGCAACTCAGAAAGACATCACACAATACACTCAAATGCATCCATAGTATCGCAGAGAAAGGAATAGTTTTCTGGCGCTTATTTTCTTAACAGGGCAATGTTTTGCTTACGCACTTTATGTACTTGGTAGTAACATGGCTGTAATAATTTATTTTGTTGCCATAAAGCAATATTAAATGTGAATGTGTGTCTGTTTCTTCAATGATAAATAGGCTACCTCATGTTTGGGGATGAAAAATCATAGATCTCCAATATTCATAGCTTCTTTGTGTATATGTTAACATTTTTGAAGCCTACAACCAGCTTGTTGATAACACTGGCTCAATTTCTGAGAACTTGCCCCATCACCAAATCCTTTTGCATATCCGTAATGATTTCATTAAACTGCAGTTTATCCTGTTGTCAATTCTTCATGAGTACATTATTCACTTATTAACAATTATTATTATTCACCAAAGTAGAGGTGGATACTTACAGAGCCAAGTAAATATCCACCGCTTTCACCAACATTTAAGTGAATATCGTTTTAGTATATACTACACAAGTTGAATAATGCAGCCAATTGAAAAAAACATCTGCTTTATTTCTAAAAATACAGCAACCGAGGCAAAATGGAAAGTCATTTTGTTTTGCTCTGTTTGCTCAGAGGTGAATACTTGGTATTTGCCTGAAAGGGTGCAGAAAGCACAACCAGTATTCACTTGTGTGGTATATATATGGGTTATTGACCAAGCTTTTTCGGTCAAGATGGCTGGATATTGGCCAGGTTCTTTTTTGGTGCACGACATAAACATGCGAAAAAAGAACAAGGCCAATATCCAGCCATCTTGACCGAATAAAGCATTTATTGTATGGGATAAAACACCAAAAAAAGGACCTTTGATCTTGCGGGACCATGCGAGAAATCCTGAGCGGGCAAGATAACTCCATCTAGCCTGTTCATTGAGCTGGTCATACAATAAATACTATTATGGTAACCTTAACCCATTGACCCGTGGGAGTGAGATTTAATTGGTTTTACTCTGTCTGCCAGACAATAATAATTATTTTACTCATCAATCGGGAGCAGTTCTGGAGTCAATGGGTTAAAACTACCTAAGGGCAATACCAGGTGAAGAGTTGAAATTAAATGATTCCTAGTGGTTTAGCAAAATATGACCTCTTTAGCTCATACGTTTTGTTTTCCCATTTCAGACCATGTGATGTTCTCCTTTTGTTTTTCATAACTTATACATGTACTGTACATACATGTAAGTATATGCATAAGACCACATAATTTTTGAAAGCAACTGTTCTCTAGAGTAACCTCACGTGGTCTGAAATAGGAAAACAAAACGTACCAGGTAAAGAGGTCAATTGGACTTTATGATGGCAATAGGAATGCAAAACCCAATGGAGGGGGAAAGGTTGAAATTATCACTTGAAGGAGTTTATAGTGTGTTTTCACACGAAGTCACAGTGGCCATGTTGGTGAACCCAACTAATCATCCGGGAATTGAGCTCTCTTTTGTTTTGGTGGAAAAATAAGGTTACAGATCACGTGAGTGAAAACGCTAACTTTAAAGGTAAGTAAAGGAGATTTATTTACTTAGGCAACATTACTAGCCAAATAAGGCTAATATATTGGCAAAAAAATATGAAAGGCATTGGCAATAGAACTTGTAGCCATTTCACAAGTTTGGTTGGTGGACAAATGAGCTTTAGATTTTAGCTGTATGAGTTGTTAAATCCCAGACCAGACTCTCTTAGGGGTCAGTCATATTTAATTATTGAAATAATGAAGATAATAAAAATTATTATTTTTGCTCACCTTCAATACTTTGCACATATCACCGTGGGATGCAACTTTATAAATTAAAACTATCTAACATGGTGACAGTTGTTGACTAATTCACTTTGTCCCATTCATAATACTTAACTTGGTATTACACCATGTACTTCCTATTAAACGTATTCTCTATTATTAATTGAAGCTTGGATTTGTGTTTTAATTCACGTTCAGATAAATGTTTGAAGTCAGTGTACACTTATCAACTATAATAATTGGATAACATAAAAAGACACAGCTCTTGGTTCATAGAACATCCTTAAAATCATTTACCCAATCAACTGACTGGACATCTTCAATTAAAGCAAACTCACCAACAGTATTGTTTGGACAAAAAAATATCGATTTACTGGCTAAAAACTTCGGTAAAATAATGGTCTGTGATCTCAAAACATAGTATAGTATTACAGTTCCACCTACACTGTATGATAGAATGTTCCAAAGAACATTGTTTTCTTCAGTTGAAGAAAATATTATCAAAATTATTAGAGTTTCTGAATCACGAGGTGTTCCATTTGATTGAACCTTCTGTACAGAAACAAAAGCTAGTCACATATTTGGCTTTGTACATGTGGTGCAACTTCTATTTTACAGCTCTCGTAAATCCAGTCTGTCTGGCAATGGTAACCAATCCAGGCTTCCAGATAAGTTTGTAAGGCAAGGTGTCAACAAGGAATCCCAACGGGTCAAATTTCCACAGCTCCCTCTAAGACCCCCTTTTTTCTGAAACGCTGTGAATCTGATCCCAACCAATGCATCGGGCTGACCCGTTGGCCAACAGTCAACCACACTGTAGGGCAACTCTCAATAGACTGTCATTGTTTGGATTGAAATTATTAAAATGCCGGTATTTACATGTACACATGTTGCAATGTGGAAATGCTTAGAGATTTCTTCAAACAAGACAACAATTTTATTGTTTCAACATGGGCATCTACAAGAGGGACATAAATTAATTATCCCCAAAACAATTAAGGGTTCAGTTGCTTGGGATATTCCAACTAACAACATTAGTTCTATCCACGGCCTTACGTTTCATTTCCATGATGCTGCATGTGTTCATTAAAAATTTGAAGCACAAAAGAATGAGTACCAATACTGTTTGAAAAATTAGCCTTTAAGACTGAACCAAAATGATGATTCTGCACTGCATGTTACGAACTCCCCTTCATCATAAATACAATATCTTAAATCAGAAATGTAATTATTCTTTCTTAAAATTATTTTCAAACTTAATGTGTGTGCTGTCCATTGGCTAGTCGAATGGCCGCATCTTGAAGATCTAATAAAGTCTGAGGCAGATCAAGTTCTGGCGAATCTGGTCGCTCATAGGGATGAACAACAGTTGAACCTCTCTGCTGGTAACTTCTTATTGGTCCAACATAGTCATGTTGATCGTTCTGTATATCACTGCTACTGTTGCTCAGTCCATATTGTTGAAGAAGTTCTTGGAAATGTTGTTCCTGAAGTTGCTCGCCTGTGTTGGAACTTGGTGACCATGTTTCTGATATTTCAGGAGATGGCTCTGAATTTCTTGGAGATTCAGCACCTTCCATGGGCGAGTCTACCACATGTGTATTAGTGCTTTCTGAACCTTCCAATTCATTCATGAGCTGCGATAGATGGACGCTTTCAAAGCGCACAGTTTGTAGTCGACAAATCCCATCATCACATTCTTTGTACCTGTTATAGCAAACAAACTTGTGTTTACCAAAACAAGAGCTGTAAACACCACTTTGAGATTATCTTAATTTATTTGATTTGTCGCTACATATTATTCACCCAGCCATGCAGGACTGGTTGCAGATTTTAAGTTCCAGCTTAAGAAATCAAATCCTTTTTAATTACTGACTGCCAACAGTACCTCTCAATAATATTCCTTTCAGTGAGAGAGCTACACATTCAGCCTTCCTCATTTTGTTAGAGGTGCATATGTGTGACAGAAAGGTCTTGATATACCGGTAATTATCACATATTATGCAAAGGCCATGATTTGGTTTTTTAACTCGTTCATGCAAAGTGCAAACGAGTTGTTGTGAAGAGTGGAATTTTAGTATAAACACAAATCTGCATGGACAGAAACAGAAAGAAATGTCTATAAAACAATCTGGACAGAAACACAAGTAACATCATGAAATGAGAATGTAAGACAACCCCTGAGAACACTGTCATGTCATAGTATTGAATCTATATCATGGCTATCAAGGGCAGTCTCATACATACATACACACATATAGATACTTAATTGACCACTCCCCATTGGGGCTTTTAAGGGCCAATGAAACACCGTCACGACAGAACAGAATATTCAACAACAAATGTTAAGAATCCCAACTGGCTATTTACAAGTGCAAGGAAGGATTAGGTTTTTGCAAACGTTGGCCGTGTAGCACTTATATTTGAACAGACTTAACTGATTAGAGCGTAATGTGAAGTGCTAAGTTTCTACCCAATTTGAACCATGTGAGCGTTAGCCCTACTGATGGAAATGGGCCCACACAAGGACAGAGAAAAACTCTGACCAGGGTGGGAATTGAACCTGTTCAAATATAAGTGCTACACGGTCAACTTTGCAAAAACGTAATCCTTCCTTGTACTTGTACATGTTCATTGCTGTGACTTTAACATCTTCACTTCCCACAGCCTGCTCCCGTCTGACCTTGTAGCTCAGTAGGTAGAGCAGCTGTGATCTAACCCGAAGGTCGTGGGTTCAATTCCCACCCTGGTCAGAGTTTTTCTCTGTCCTTGTGTGGGCCCATTTCCATCAGTAGGGCTAATGCTCACATGGTTCATATGGGGTAGAAACTTAGCACTTCACATTACACTCTAATCAGTTAAGTCTATGTACAAGTGCAGCTGAGAAGTTGAACTATGGACTACCAGGAACAAATTCAACGAGTGGCCAGAATGTGTCTTAAACCTGGGATCCCCGGATCTCAAGGCAATCGTCCTAGCCACTGGACCACATTGCCTCCTTTCGCCTTGTCTCAAAATAATATAATCATTATCCTGATGAAGACTCTAATAAAAAGGAATAATCCAAGGCTAACTAACCTAAATCGTGGATGACCTGCTGGCCAGCTGAATTTATGTTTTTTCTTCAAGTGGTTTGTCAACCCTGATCCTCGAGTATAACGCTGCCCACAAACATGACACTCATAACGATATATATCAAGACCCTGAAAAAGCCATGGCAATATTAATATACATATCAGCAATAATTATAAACCTCACTTTAACGTAGTAAACTGGTTCTTATTATCTAACAGGTCTATTGAGGAATCAGTCAAGAGACAAGCTCATTAGTTTCTTGATTCCTTTGACTCAATTCTCGATTGTTGTTCCTCAATTCTTGATCCTCACAAGAATCGAGACTCAAACAAGACTGTCAACTTACTTTTTCCTGGAACTGTATAGCCTTAGGTGTCTAGGGTCTTCTTAAGATCTTTGCTGTTCCCAACAAGAAATGACGTGGTGTCAAACAAGCCTATTTCCTTTACCAAAACCTTGTACAGTAGTTCTTACTTAAATTGTCTAAAGCACCCCAATGATAACTAGTATGACTTCTGTTTTACAACGTCAGGTCCTCTTAATCTCCCTCTTTAAGTCTTGATATTTTTTAACTTTCAATCATTTTTTCTTTCTACATCAAAGTACAGGTATTATTATGATGATGATGATGATCATTATTAAAATTATTTTTATAATCCACCAGTTGATATCACAAAACATGCACATTTACTGTAGAAAAGGAGACTACCTCACAACAAGAAACAAAAAAACCCAAAAATATGCCACACTGGAGCCAAGAATTATTTAGCTTATGATCACGTGATGACGGAAATTTTCGACAAATCAACAGCAACACCCTGAAATTTCATGAAAGGTGACAGATTAAACAAG
>NC_090895.1:26994952-27004952 GCF_036669925.1 Montipora capricornis | reverse complement strand
TTCAGAGATGTATCCAGGGTGCGTCATTGCATCCTGGGACGCACTAGTTTTTCTTTGGATGCAGAAAAAAAATTGAATGTTTATGCAAATTACAAATGCCAGGAAAAACATGCGAATGGCAAATTTAACAACAAACTTGACTTAAATTTTATTTGTTAACTGGGGGCATTTGAGGTGTCAATTGGTTAAACATAATATTGCTGTCTTTCACATACCATGGTGCCTCATATGATCTCGCAGTATACGCTCCGAGCCACAGTGCTTTAGACAGTGAGAGCATTGAAAACTCTCATCTAAATCAGAAAATAAAGTCAATATTAATTGAGTATGATAACTTATTTTTTTGGAAGCATCAAAAGAATGTATTATCAGCCATATTGATAACAGAGCAGGAACTTACATCCTGATGAATTCTGTCGAACTAAGTGGTCTACTAGCTTTGTTCTGCTAGAAAACATTCCACCACAGGTTTTACATGCAAAAATCTTCTCTTTGGTGTGACTGCGACAATGTTCCTTAAGCTTGTAATGATTTACAGCAGAAAAATTACATCCTGAAAAAAACAAAAAAAACAAAAAAAAACAAGAGCATTTTGATCAACTGTTACTTAAGATATAGTGGTACTGTGTATCCACAGATCAACACCTTTACCCTCTATCATTTTAAAGTTTATTTTTCAGTTGGCGAATTCCAAGTTCACGTCTGCCTCCTCTTCAAAGCGAGTCTAAATGCAAAGTTTTTCTTATGAAAATTAGTTTTCATTCATTATGTAAAGCAGAACTAATTACCATCACAAAAACTTCACACTCAGACGCGCTCTGAAGAGGAGGCAGACATGAACTTGGAAATGGCCCATTTTATTCTCTTTAACATAACGAAACAATTGATAGTCCTTGGTCGGCAAACCCCACTGGGTGGTGAAGTACAGCTCGTCACATCAAACCATCCGGCAGAGCATACCATCAACGCTTTGTGGGTGAAAGGAGTCGACATTTAACAGCATTAATTTATCATGCCCTGGGGACTACGTGAGTGGACACAAATTTCTTTTGGATAAAGAAACGCAGTAGGCAGTTTTCAACGTTTTATGGAAGGTTGCTTGGAAGGTATTTGAGACGAGATCTGCACACCATACTTGGATGACATACTCTTTTACAGTAAAACATTCGAGGAGAATGCGGAGAATGTACGAACAGTGTTGAAGCGTTTGCAGAAACACTGGGTGAGATTTTAACCCAGCAAATGTACCCTCTTTCAGCGTGAAGTGTGCTATCTGGAAAGAAAAGTAAATCAGTCTGGATACAGCATTGATCCTCAGAAAATTCTCCAGGAATGGCTTACCCTGATTAGAGACAACCATTCATACTTCACACCTATGCGTGAGAGCAAGGATTGACAGCAGCACTTTACCAGAGACAAGATGTTCAACTGCAACTCAAAATTTTGAGCTTTTGAGTGTAAGTTTTGGATTTCACGGTCTGCCATTACTCACATTCAAAACTGACCGATTGGACCTTCGAGGGTTGGATCTAGGAAAAAGTGATGTCATTGACTCACAAGCTTACAATTTCAGCATGTAAACACTGCTTATTATATTATGCAAAACACGAATTTCAAAGTCTGAAAGTCCGAAACTCCTGTGCTGCATATTAATTCAGCCGCATACACACACATTGCATTCTTAAACAATGGAGCCTTTGACGTAATTTTCTCCTCAATCCAGCCCTTTCTTCAAAGTTAGTAATGTTGGACCATTAAATAGGAAAATTCCAGTTAAAATAAACAGGTACAGTGTGTATCTTTTGAAATCAAGGATTAAAACTTGGGTCACTTACTCTTTAGTTAGCATAGTTTTGATATCTAAAGAAAACTTAAAATTTATTTTTTGGTCATAGTAGCACTTTAAGATCTCCAGGAAGCCCAGAGATAGGATGAGACCATCAACACAATGATACAGTGGAAGATCAGGAACAAACAACCAAATTTGCTGGATTGATGCAGAATGTCACCCAAAACAAAAGCTCTCCTATGGGAATGGAAAAAACTGATTGTTGTAGACAAGGGAATCCTTAGACGAAGAAGTTGTCAAACCTTATAACTTCTTCTTCCAAAGAAATTCCACAAGACGGTATACATGTATAGAGAAGTACAATGAAGAAATGGGACACCTGGGGGTAGAGAGAGTCCTTCATTTAGCGAGACAAAGATTTTATTAGCCGCACATGCAAAGAGATATTGAACATTACGTGTACGTCACTTGTGTCTGCAGTTGCCTGAAACAGAGGAGACCAAATGTCATATCAAGGAATGCCGTGGAATAGTTCAATCCAGGAATACCCCTTACCATCCCCAAGGAAACGGAAAACTGAGCAGCTTGACCAAATCTTTCTATCCATGCTGTGAACATTGCTGGAACATAAGAAAGCTAACTGGAAGGAAAATCTTGATAAAGTCAGTCATTGAAGGAAGGGTTATTGTGCTGGACAGTAGAGGAGACAAAATGCTTCTTGTTCTTGCCACAGTTGATCCAGGTGCTGATGACCTCTTCTGGAAAGAACTCCTTTATACTGGGACTGGCAGTTGACACAACCATCAAACCTTGCAGTTAGGATGTTCCTCTTTGCTGGAGTCAGGTTTTCTTTTACTACCAATTTTCCGCAGGTCAAGCAGATTCGCTGACATCTTGTATACTGACAGTGAAAACGTAGCATGCGATCTGATTTTATTTTGCATGTTTTTTGGGTGGGTCATGTGACCAGTGAAAGTTCCAAAGCATCTTCCTTCAAGGCCACTAGGGCATGTACTAAAACCAGGAACACCGGAACACTCCGGAACACCCTGGAAGTAACCCAAAACCCTCAATTTGGCTAGCCCTAGGCCTAGCTAGGCCTTAAGTTGGTTTTTAGGCCTAGGGTTAGCACTCTGGAACACCCTGGAAGCTAGGGTTAGCCCTCAATTTGTCTAACCCTAGGCCTAAAAACCAACTTAAGGCCTAGCTAGGCCTAGGAGTTTTGGGTTACTTCCAGGGTGTTCCGGGGTTCCTGGTGAGGCGCGAAAAAAGAAAAGTAGAGCGCAAATGGAGATGCACTGGCCGCAGAGATGACATGTTGGACAATAAGGCAAAAAAGAACTATGAAAATCAGACAATGAACGAAGCACGGATAAAATTCTACCAAGACTTCATTGAAGAGAATAACACTGATCAGTGTAAATTATTCGTAGCTGCAAAAACTCTGCTCAATCAATGCGACCAAAGGTCTGTCTTTTCTCCATGCGTCGACAAGTTGAAATCTGCTAACCAAATGGGACAATATTTTGTAGAGAAGATAAGGAACATTCTAAGGTAGACAACTTGGCATTCACTTTACCCATCGATCCACATGACAGTGGTGCAGATGTGCAACCTACTGTTGCTCAACTTAATGCGTTTACGGCACTCAGTGAGGACGATGTTTAACAGCGCATACATGATTCTAGCAAAAAATCATGCAGTCTAGACCCACTGCCTACATCTGTCGCGCTTGACTACGTTGATATATTGTTGCCAGTTATTACCAAAATTATTAATTTGATATCTGGTCAGTTTGCAGAGGAATGGAAGTGTGCTCTTATCAATCCACTATTGAAGAAACTGGGTCTTGATCTATTGTTTCCAAACTACAGGCCTGTTAGCAATTTACAATACATCTCCAAACTGACTGAGAAAGCAGTGTTTAACCAAATGCACGCACACGACGACCAACGCAATTTATCCCGAATTACAGTCATCGTATAGCAGATTTCATAGCCCTGAAACAGCGTTACTCAAGGTCACAAACAACATTTTGATGAAGATGAATTCCCAAGAGGTTACGCTATCCGTCACGCTGGATCTGAGTGCCTCATTTGATAAGCTAAATCATGGCATCCTAATCAGCCGAGGAAGTGGGTATTAGTGGCCTAGCTCTGGAGTGGTTTAGATCCTACCTGCAGAACAGAACACATCGTGTGGCTGTTGATGGGACGTTTTCCGAGAGGTTTGTTTTAGATCATGGAGTCCCACAGGGCTCCTGTTTGGGCCAACTGTTGTTCGTCATTTAATTGTCCAAGCTCTTCAAGGTGATTAGGGATCAATTGCCAGAAGCACACTGCTGTGCAGATGATACACAATTATATCTGAGTTTTAGGTCACACAGCGGTGCGTCGCAGACTGCTGCTATTAATGCTATGGAGTGTTGTATAGAGAAAATAAGGGAATGGATGATAAGAGACAAATTATGATAAATGATAGGAAGACTGATTTATTTTGATTGGAACTCACCAGCAGTTACAAATTACAGCCGTGCGCTATTTCAGTAGGGCACGATACACTGCAAGCACGCAAGTCAAAAACCTTGGTTGCTGGCTGGACTCACTTCTCAACATGTCTAAACATGTTACTAGCGTGTGCATCTCCATAGTATAAGGCCTATAAAGAACTATCTTTCCAGGGGGAATCTTCTGACCCTAGTACATGCATTTATTACAAGCAGGCTAGATTATTGCAATAGTCTGCTTTATGGCGTGCCAAAATAACAAATTTCGAAATTCCAACGCGTTCAAAATGCCGCTGCAAGGTTAGTTATGGACAATGGGAAATATTCCCATATTACTCCTGCTTTGTATGATTTACATTGGCTCCCAATTCACGCTGGCGTTTAAAGTCATCCATGGGCAAGCTCCCATGTATTTGTCCAGTTTAGTGTCGGTAAAATCCAAATCTTATTATAGCTTACGCTCAAACTGTAACACCCTTTTTGATCCCCTTAAAGGCAAGATGCTGGTAACTCTTGGAGGGCTTTCATTTCAGGCGTTTGTACCACAATTATGGAACGCCCTACCGCCAAGTCTACGAGATGTCACATCAGTTGAGACTTTCAAGAAAAATGCAAAGACATTTTATTCAGGAAAGCGTTCGCAGATAGGTTTACTTTAATAAAATTTTAGGAATTATTTTATCTTACTTGTACATATTATAATAATTACAAACTTAATTGTTTGTACATTATTATTGTAATTAGATTTACTATTTTATTTTATTTTCAAGACATGTAAAGGGCTTTTGATCTTTCATGGTAAAAAGCGTCATAGAAATTATTATTATTATTATTATTATTATTATTATTATTATTATTATTATCATTATCATCCCCCAACAGAAAAGTCTGCCATTGAAAACTTTTCTGTTCAACCATTTGGGTCTTATTTTAGTCACATTTTGTTTCCTGTTTTCTCTTGGAAACAAAAGCTTAACCAATCCCCACCCTGTCCAGGTTGTTGTTTACTTTGACTTGCACATTACATCAGTAAGACTTATGAAAATGGTGACGGCCCATAATAAGAGGCCTGCGTAATTTCAACTCTTTCGGACTTCAAACAACGGGACTGCATTAGCATTTTCTCTTTCTCCTGACAAGGAAACTTACCTTCCCATTGGCAAGTCACCATGTATTTTTTCCTACCATCATCTCTAACTTCAGACAAAATTTTATCCACAGCCAAGGCATGACTGTCTACGTGCCGATAGAAGAGTGTTGGACAATTAAATTCAACACCGCATTCTTTCCACTCGCAGAGAAACGGTTCTTGACTCTCTGGAATTAAATTCCGGCTGTGATTGTCCAAAGTACAAGAAGCCAAGTTCATTTCTTGCTGTTTTTTGAATCCTTGAACCTTTAACCTTGTGTGAAAGGCATGGAAGAAGACGTGGCGAATCAAGTCGCCGGCGTCCATAGGAGAATCCCAACCGCATTCCCTCCAGCTACAAGAGAAGTTGTCCGGAACAGTGTCTTCGGAAATACCTCTTCTATACTGCGGTAATACTTCACACAAATGGCTCTCAATGTGCTCTCTGAACTCATGAAATTGCGAGGAAGGAAATGTTCCGTCGCAAGAACCCCATTCACATTCAAGAACTTCCATTTGATTTCAAAAATGGCGGAAATAGTTCAAGACCGGTAGACAGTTCGTAAAGGTTAGCATGAAGATGAAATCTCTTTTCACATAACTACGCTGATGATTGGTTTAAAAATATCGCGCCAGTTTCCTCGCGCGATTTTTCCCGCGTTATTTGTTCCTATATGTATTTGTACAGTTAATTTTTCATTTAGTGTACTTGGACACGGAATCGAATAGGCTATTTCAGAGTTCACGTATGTCTCCTCTTCAAAGCGAGTCTAGGTGCGAAGTTTTTGTGATGGTAATTAGTTCTACTTTACATATGAATGAAAACTAATTTTCATAAGAAAAACTTTGCACTTAGACTTGCTTTGAAAAGGAGGCAGGCATGAACTCCGAAATGGCCTATTTTTACCCACATTCTCCTCCCCAGAGCCACCCTGCCCTCTCAGCCGTCAAAGGCTGTGCACGAAAACCAAAAACTCGTGCGAAGGCCCCGCTGGCTATTTTTTACTTCATGTCAAGCTAAGCCGTCATATAGTTGTCGATGCAGATGAAGTACTTCATGTCAAGCCATCATATACATGTAGTTGTCTGTATCCTTCGACTGACTGACTTTCTTCAACTGCTTTTCCTTTACTTACCGCATGCAGACAGACCAACATGTTTGGCGCAAGTTGTTACCTCGATTATGTGAAAAAGGAATTCACAGGACAAATCAAACAGACGTATCCTAAATACGTTAACTGTCATGTTTGTTTTTAAGTTAAGGATCATTCTTGTGTTAGGTATACAGGCCAACTGGCCAAGGTCTTGAGCCTGGCCAAACAAGAGCAAGACTTGAAACTCTCATTGTTGTTTGGCCTGGAACTTTCATCCACTCTCGTCTACTCTTGTTGAATCGATCTCGAGGGTGCTCAAATTTTTTTATGAGAGTTGGTGAGAGTTTTGTCTCGTTTGGTCGTGCGCGCTCGCGAGAGTTTGAGCGTGAGTTTGTCAAACTGGGTCACTCTCATGAGCTCTTAAGAGTTTCAACTGTCGTTAACTCTCTCTCTTGTTTGGCCAGGGCTTTATATGTATTCATTTTTTGATTTTATGATTCTTGAAATCTCACTATGGGGGAGGGGGAGGGGTATTCTCTTATGCATGTGCCGCCCCGTACGGTAGGGTTTTTGAGGTGCTCAGTCCTGAAATAGGGTCTCCTGTTTCATTGTCTGGTATTTTTGGAATTGTGTTATTCCTTAGATAGGGTCACTAAATTGCAGTATTAGCACCCCAAGACCCGCTCTGACCTCTCGCTGAATTTGTTCCTGGTAGTCCCTGGTTCAACTTCCCAGCTGCACTTGTAAATAGCCAACTGGTTTGCCTCCGGCCTGTCGGGATTCTTAACTGTTGTAGTTGTTGTGTTCTGTTGTTTCGTTGATTGTTTCATTGGCCCTGAAAAGTCCCTATGGGGAGCAGTCAATTAAGTATGTAATGTATTGTATTGTATTGTATTGTATGTGCAAAATAAAAAATATATTGTCTATTAAAACTGTACTACAAGCCTGAGAACAAGTTTAACAAAGCGAATTTTAAATTTATTTCCCTTAAGTAGGGTGCCATTTTTTGATTTTGGGCCTTAAATCTGATTTTCTGCCCTTAGAATCCCCCCCCCCCCCCAGGATTATATCTGGTCTCCTTTGGAAACGTTCTTTGGACTGGGGCCTCTTCATGTATTCCTTCTGCCAAGGAGGAAAAGTGCATGACTGTTAGCCTGTACGTATACTTCTTGATCATCTTTCTTGAATGACTGACAGGCTGATTGGTAGCATTTTACTGTATTTGAAATGAAAGTCATCCATGAAGGTAATGGTTACCCCATGTGGTAAGCTTTCTGCAAGGATCGTGTCGTGTCGAAAGGTGTCAGCCTTTCTCTGGTTTTTCTCCCTTACAAAAAATCAGCATGTAGCTTATTCCACCTGTGAAAAGTGGTATGACAAAATACAGTGAGGTACATGTACATAAATACACATCACCCTGTAGAGAAAGTCTTCTTCTTCTTCTTCTTCTTCAGCCCGCTATTTTCTTTTATATTGTTGTATACACGCATTCTGTTGTTGTACATTATATATACATGTACTTTCTGTTTCTTTGTTTTTTGTAACCCTTTAAACATCCAGTCTAAAATTACAGTAAGTAGCTGGCCTACAATAGCTACATGTATGCTAATTGCAGGATACTATGGTCTCTGTATTGGCTTTTAAAATAAAGTGCATGTTGTTGTTGTCGAAGTGGAAAGGGTTTTGAATTACATTACAGTAATGGTCTTTTTGCTGACTCGTACACTGTAAGTCATTTTATTAATGGTTGATTGAATTACTCCTTACATGTAGCTTGCAGTGTCTGACACTTACATCTACTATAAAAGGCTAACCATTTTTAAAATGGGTGCTTAGACTTAAATACTGTTTGTCAGCACTCTTTGTAGGCAGTCGGCAGTCTGTGGTTGTCATTTACTTTTTTGTTCAATAAAGGTTTCTCTCTTAATAAAGCTTCAATAAGGCTCTCTTTGGTGAGTTAGCTGACTGTCATGTTGACTAGATTAATTTGCTAAGGAACTGATTGGTGCAAACTTAAATCACTAGCTTCCTAATGAGGCTAACTGTTTGACCTAGCCTGAATTTCATCCGTCTCCTCTTTGGAGTAGGCAACCAGAGGAGACAGTTGAAATTCTGGATATATTTAGCCTTCAGTGTGATCTGCTCTGGGAAACGTGATATTATTAACAAAAAGCCACTTGACACAATCATTTTAGATGGCAGGATTTTGTTGTTACTGAAATTGACCAAACAGGACAACTGGTAGAGCTTATGCCTGGAAACATTTCATCTGCAAAAGAAGAGCAACAGAATCCATTAAATGAAAAGAAACAGTTTCAAGGGCAAAACATGGAAAGGCAAGAGCAAAAGAGGATTAAAAGTGACCCACCGTTATTAACTGAGGTATACTCCATTATGAAATGGCCTGTTTTTTAACCATCTTGTTGAATGATTACTCTGCACAAAGGCAAATATGAAAACCGCATTGGACCCAACACTTGACACTAATCTAGATCAAGTTTCTCTTTAATAATTAACTCAGATTACAAAAAAATGACCAGTTGAGTTAAACTAATGTTAAATATTATTGTAGAATGTGTTTTAGAATGGGGAGAATTTAGGGCAGATTTTCAGGAAACATGGATTTTTGGGGTCTAGAGATTTTTTCCAAATGTGCATTTATTTTTTGGTTTTCTTGTGCTGCTGAATTGTTTGTAATATTTATGGTCTTGGCTTTCCCTGCCAGCAGAGGTTTCTTTTCCTTCTCTTTTCCTGGGATGATTCTCAGTACAGGGAAAGAGACCTCTGGCATGGGTCGAAACTGACTGTGTTGAGCATGCACGGTGGTTACTTAGCGACCAAATCCTCACATGATACTTAGGGCGCGTTCGATTGACTGTATTCCAGAATAGGAATACATAGAATAGAAGTTAGAAATCCTTCGCTTTTGCGGAGATTCATATGAACATTGTCAAACATCTGCTAAAATGCTATTTTAAACATAGCTTTTTATCCTTGTTGCTGCAAAACGCCACACATAGTGTTTTAAATCATCACTCCGCGTATTCTTATTCCGGAATAGGGTCAATCGAATGCGCCCTTAATGTTGTGTGGGCTCATTAACAATAGACTTTCGAAAGTCACTTCACGTACGAAAAATCAGTTCTGGGGTTATCGTGAGGTCGACTTGTGGCACGTCTAATTTAACAACAATTATGGAATTACTGTAAAGGAATGTGCGGGATACAGTGGGCTCAATGCACAGTCAGTAAACATATCATGGGGTATGCAGTTTGAAGAGTGCTGTCGAAGGTTGTGGACGGCAGTTGAGTTTCAACCCATGACAGGTCTCTTTTACCTGTACTCATCAGCCCAGCAAATGCAAAAAGTAAAGAGACCTCTGCTAGCAGGGAAGTCTTGGCTTTCTTGTAACTTAAACAACATTACATTTAAGATTTCAGGTTCATTTGAAAGGTTGAAAGATATTGCCATGAAAGATCTGG
>NC_090895.1:26962452-26989952 GCF_036669925.1 Montipora capricornis | reverse complement strand
CATTTGACTCTGTAGCTGCGTGATGCAGCTCGAGTCAATACCCACATTTCACCCTTGCTCGCCATGGAGTCTCCAGTAGCTCAATGGTTAGAGCATCCGACTAGATCACGGAGGGTCGTGGGTTCGAATCCCATCTGGGGCTCGGATTTTTTCCGAGATCCCAGTTGGTTCTACCATCATTTCATTTCTCATGCAAAATACATGTAATAATTATTATTAAATTGCTTTGTTTTGTTTTCTAGATTCACAGATTGTTATCCAAACACTTTGGTTCCTTTCTTGAGAGCAAAACATTTAACAACATACTATTAGATAACAAACACAGTGGGACAGCTACTGGACAAAGTTATATTCAGGTGCGAATGAGGGCCAAAGGAACAAAGACAACCTGCCAAAAAAACAATCATTCAGTTGATTTGAGGTACCTCAGACCTTTGCAATAAAGGCTTTAAACTTTTTCAGTGTCACTTCTCTCCAACATAGTTTCTCTTTCATATACTGGTTTACGTCTTTGTTCTATGTTTGGTGTCCAGACAGGTTGGCAATGAATACACAAGATTTTCTTTATGCAAAAGAAATATGGTAAGTTTGTTGAATAAGTAGAGGATATCACATGGCCGTGCACAGAGACACAAAAATTATCTTTCAATGTTGAAAAATATTTCATGGATGGGCCCAGTAAACAAGTGAAATATTTTTCAAGACTCAAAGATAAATTTTGTATGTCCAAGCAGTCATGTAATGTTCTGTTTATTTTCACCCTAACCCTAAACAGAGATGAAATACCACCCATTTCACTTTATTATTTTTTGTGGTGTAAGTTAGAACAATGTCACAATTTATCAGGTAACCATAGCAACAGTGATATTTCACTTGTGCAGATAACATGTTATTTTCAGGTGTGAAGATATCATGTTTTCATGGGAAAGCTCACCTGGTATTTCATTAGTGTTTATAATAATTATTATAATAATTATATTTACTTAAAATTAATCCTTAAGTTTTGGCCCTAAGTGAATCAAACATTTCGAAACACATGATTTTTTCTTCTTTTTCGTACACTTCTTTGAGTTTCATCTAAATTTTATCCACAACAACAACCATGTGAACTTTCTTCTACACTCGCTAAAAAATTTGGAAGACCATACTTTGCGCTACATACAATGTATTTCATACGGTTTTGACCTTTTAGACCCAACATTGTTCAAGAGTGTAGAAGGGATCAATACAACTGTTCTTTTCTTTGAAAAAATGTAATTTGTGATAATCCTTATTAGCATAAATTATTGCTTGTACATACATAGTAGAGGTCTGGTTGAGAGTGGCTAGCGCTTGGAGTGCCACTTAATCACGGTTTGTATTTTGCAACCTTAAGCGAGTGAGGCATTGTGCGGTCAGCCTTCGCTGTATGCACAAGTCCAGTTACATTGATTGTAATATCATGCCTTTGTAAGGCGGTATATGATAGCGTTCATTTAGTACTTTTTTAGTAGTGTTTTTCAATAAGAATACCCTAGAACCCAAAGGGTCACACCACTGCCTTGATTTTGGTGCTGAAAACGTTGGTATACCAGTGCTGCGCCAATGTGAATTATTGTTCATATCTGATAAGGATAATGCAAACTGCCTTAAACGACCACTTCCAGAGTGTGTTTACCAAGGACTCACTTCCTTCCTTCTTCCCTCCCAACCACTCATATTATCATGTTTTCTCAGAATGGTGTCCTTAAACAGCTAGGTGATCTAAATACATCAAAGCCAGCTGGCCCAGAGATATCTCACCATGTTGCATGCCTGACCTACCCACAGAGATTTCTAGTAATTATTTTCTGACAGATCTATGACACAAGTACCCTACCAAGTGACTTGCAATCAGCTAGGGTCATCCCTGTTCACAAAAAGTCAAGCAAGGATAATCCAGCTAATTCTTGACCCATATTGCTTACCTGCCTATACTTTTGCTGCAATTAGGGATAGAGCACATTGTGCTCAGCCATCTGAATAAGCATCTGTCTGACAATAATATCTTGTGTCATCTACAACATGGCTTTCATTCTGGCCTGTCATGCAAAACCCAGCTAGTGCTGACCTTCCATGACTGGGCCAATGTCTTGAATCACCATGGTCAAGCTGAAGCCCTATTGCTGGATTTCTTGAAGGCTTTGGCTTGGAAGTCTGTCATACTAAATTATTACAGCCAGATTGTCTTCCTCTGACTTCTGCAGTTGCTGTCTACCACAACCTCAGGGTTTAACACTAGGTTCAGCAGTGGAGATGAGTTGCACTCCCACCACAAGACTGGGGTTGGAAACTAGTAGATGGAAGACTCCTACCTGTCAAAACTGACCTACCAGCAGCCCACACATCTTTGTTAGATTATTAGGTGCAACTGTAAATCTGACTGTGGCTCTGAGAGATTAGACTGGATTGCTTGGCTGCATGTGGTACTTGTAGAGAACAGAATTGCAGTGAAAACGATGAATGACAATCACATCAATACCCCTTGGGCTACTGAATGTGTGACAAACAGGTAGATTATTCCCATTGGAATCCCCCCTTAGCATCCAGTTTGATCAGTTTAATTCAATAATTAAGTACATGTTACCAGATAAGCCAAGAAATTAATATACATTATGGGATTGTTGTTGTTGTTGTTTTTTTTTTTTTGACCTGTTGAGTTATGGACCAAACCCTGTGGCTGTTATGCCAAACATCACAAGATGCTTGAAATGTTGCACAGTCTTTTTCAAATTCACCAAACGTGCTATGCAAGTATATAGAAAAATTACACTTGTGTTAGCTAGTAACAATATTTGAGCCTTTCTTGTAATTAAAATTCTTAATTTAAAAAATCTTTTCACAACATGGGTACCCTGTGATACATGCTCAAAATACGTATTAAAGTGCTTATAATCTAAGCATGTTCTGTGGCATAGATTTTGGGCAACTTTTTGGTTTGTTAATCAGTTGACCACTGTCTAACATTTGGCAATAACAGAAATTCTGTTGCAATTAGTTTGACTTCAAACCACAAGATGACTGGACTATTGGCGTTTCTAAAACGAGGGTAAGGGTAAGACCAAGGGTCAGGGTAAGGGTTAAGATACAAATACAAAAAGTATCCTAAACATGCATAAAAGCTAACCTTAGGCCTAATTAGGCCTAAACAAAAGTTTAAGGTTAGCTTTATGCATTTTTAGGATACTTTCTGTATTCGTATCCTTCAAAACCCTTACTGTGACCCTTGGTCTTACCCTTACCCTCGTTTTAGCAATGCTGCTGGACTATAGCTGCCAACGAATCTTTGCATAAATCTTTCAGGAAACCCTGGAAGCAATTCACCGTTTGTCAAGATGTTTGGACATCCAGCCATCAGCTTTTAGTTATGCAGGTGTCAAGGATAAAAAAGCTATTACCACACAGCATATGGTGGTTAGAGGAGTTACCCCTGAGCAGTGAGTATTTTTGTTTGTTTGTTTGCATTTTCAGAGAGTGGCTACTTGGCATGGCATATAATATGCTCAATAATGCACGCATTTTGATTGGGTCTCGTGCATGCTCTATCGGAGGACAGATGCATAAATGATATCATCATCAAAACATTTAATTCTTTATTATATAAAACAAATACATTCTGTGTAAAGTAATTACTTTGGCCACAGAGCATGGAAAATGTGCATGCATGAGCCACGGTTGGTTTTTTTTTCTATTCTGATTGGTTGAAAACATGGCACGAGAACTTTAATTAAGCCAATCACTGAGTGAAGTAATGCAAAACCAAAGCAATAAATTGGCTAATTACTGTCGACACTCAATTGAAAGCCACTCTATCTGTTCAGTAATAGATCACAGAAGACGTCAAAATGTGGTAAGAACATCAGTGACACAGTCGGTCATCTGTGATCTATCACTGAACAGACACACTATGACATGGAATCTGTTTATTAAAATAGAAGGTATCAACTCAATCCAAATGCGTATGACAAGCAGATCCCTAGACCACTTTGCCATGGATAAACAGGGACCTTATGATAAAACTTACAGACTGTCACTATAAATTATTCTTTGGACTACTTCCTTAATACTATTAGGTCATCAAAGTGGAGGTCCCACCAACAAGGGTTTGCTTAAAATGTTATACCTATAGTAATATCATAAGTTATTATTGGTTTTCAGTTTCTAAATTACAGAATTGCGGCCATTCTGGGGATCTGTACAAATGACCTGAACATTGCATTTCTGTTGGCTGTTACTCATGAATTATTACTGAATTGTACAACCATTGAAATTTCTTAGCTGTAACTGTAAGCCTGCGCATAGCAATGTTTGCAAACTGGGACCCACTAAACCCAACCCAAGATGCATAGCATTACAACTCCCAACCCAACCATCCATCCCACCAGGGTTGGGTCAGTGGTGAGAGTACTTGCCTCCCACCAATGTGGCCCAGGTTCAATTCCCAGACCCAATACCATAAGTGGGTTGAATTTGTGTTGGTTCTCTACTCTGTCTGCTCTATGGATTTTCTGTGGGTTTTCTGGTTTTCCTTCCTCAGGGAAACCAGCATACAGCTGATTCCAGCTGGCTGAAAGCTGTGCTCCAAGGTCTTACATTGACTGTATAGCGGCAGGCAGAGGGGCCATAGTATGCTTTCAGTTTGACCTTGTTGAGCTGTGTTGTTTCTGTACTTGCAATGGCGATTAGTGAGACAGTTCTAATAATAATAATAATAATAATAATAATAATGATAATTTATTGCTATTATTATTATCATCATCATCATCATCTCACTTGAAGTGCATAATCAGTATGATGCCTAACTGGCCAAAATGCCGGATCATGCTAACAGTTAAAATTATCTCGCATTTTGGACTGGAACTAACAATAATTTGGTAGTTCCTTCAAATACCACAAACAATAAAACAGAGTCATTCTCTCATTTTTCTAAATTATAGTCTCATTTTTCAATCTTCTCACACAGTCTAATTTTCATTCTCCTTGTATCAGTCCTGACATTGCTTTATGCATCATTGTTTCAATTTCATATAAAACTGTATATACCGGGTAACATTTCTTGGGCTACTGCAGCTGTAACAGTCTTATCATCATTCCACTCTTTCTTTAACTGTCCTGTAACCTTTTTCATTCTGCCTCCCTTGCACCCAATCACAATTGGCACTATTCTTCTTCTTCTTCTTCTTCTCCTTCTTATTCTTGTTGTTGTTGTTGTTGTTGTTGTTGTTGTTCTTCTTCTTCTTCTTCTTCTTCTTATTATTATTATTATTATTATTATTATTATTATTTCTCCTGTCTTCTCAAATCACTCTTGTCATTTTTGGGTATCTTGTTTTTATTGATAGGATGTGTGCCATTGAAGGTCACCCCTCCTTAGAAGGTATAGAAATTGGTAGCTACAGGAGAGGAGTGAGTGGACCACTCAGGATGGGTGGGCTTAGTGGAAACCATTTCAAGGTTGTAATCAGAAATATGCAGTGCAGTAACAGGTATCAATAATATTTATTGTTACAAGGGCTTTTAGGGCTTTTGTCAATTTCTATTTGCATTGCTTCCCTTAGATGTGTCAAACTATTTGATCCGATACTGGAAACATAAAAGAACTATGGGCGCAATCCATTGCACCAAAATTTCCTGTTAGAATCGCCCTTGTCACACGGCGGCCATATTGTCCTGGGAGACCAAAAAAGCTTTGTTTTATCACGCCAAGCCTCACCCCCATGGTTTCCACTGCAAGGCTTGGCGTGGTAAAACAAAGCGTTTTTGGTAACCCGGGACAATTTGGCCGCCGTGTGACAAGGGCGAATTTTCCACTCCAGTGAAGGGTCTCGTCCTAAGCTCACTCGCTCAGGATAAATTTCATGCAAAGATTCAACTCGGAATAACCAGTGAAATTGAGTGAGAAAAATTTTAGTTTGAGAACTTCCATATTTCTGGAAGAAGGGACAACCTCGGGAGGCTAATTACTGTTCCGTTTGTTTCTCTACTGGAAATTATTTTGGCTCAGTGGATTGCACCCTATGTAAACCTTACTGCACAAAAAATATTGCTTCTCATTACTAAAGGGTGGTTTTCACCGGCCGTGCAAGAGAAAGCAAGAAACATACAGAGATGCATTAGTAATGTCTTTTGTCCTAACAGAAGGCACCAATGACTGCATGTCTATTTCGGGGGTGGGGGAAGGGGGAATGAGGTGTGATTAGGTCTGGGGTAGGGTTAGGGTTAAGTGTCCATCGCTTAGAATTTTTGCTTTAAAGGTTTCTTAAAGAAATGTTGGTGACTTAGTGTGTCTTTTCTGTGGGTCTCATGTTTTCAACGTCTTAACGTTTTCTCGTGTTTTCACAGCCATAAAAGGAACTCAGAAGAATGCAATAAGAAGGTTGAGGTTGGTATAAAAGTGAGATTCTGTCGTTTTCATTTTTTAATGACTGACAAGAATCTTGTCAGGGTGATACTGAAAATTTTGTTAGATAACTCCTTTTTTGCCGTATTGTTAAGAAGCAGATGATAAATGTTAACCCCTGCAAACGACAGGGAGAGATATTAGGGGCTCAGTTAAGATCTGAGACGGCGACGTCGATCAAAACGTCACCTCAGAATATAACTTTGCTCTATCGGAAGTCCTTCACGATTATTCCATCTCGTTCACGTCGCACAGTGTGGGCGAAGTATCCCAAAAATAAATTGGCACGAGCGGTTTCAGGGTAAAAATAGAGAATAAAAGGTTCACATTTGTATGAGGAAGGGTTACGTTTTTTCAAACGGTTGCCGGTTGGGTAGAAACCTAGCACTTCACATCACCCTCTAATAGTTAAGTAACATTTGTGTGCTCACTTTGTCGACAAAACCTCAAATTTGGTGATTTCACGTCGTTGTCATACAGAGTACGGCAGAAATACTTCATGATTATTTGTCTTTTTTTAACCAATGATATTATAGGGAGCTTAAGCATTGACAACGGCGACGGCAACGAGAACGTCACAAATTTGCATATTTTGTGGACAAAAACAATAGCTTTGCACGCCCTGCACGTGCGTTTTTCAATTTTGTCCAATTCTTTGCCGTCGTCAGCAAAACAACAACGTGAAATAGCCAAATTTGAGGTTTTATGAAAAAGTTTTATAAAGTATGCGCCGTTCCGACCAGTGACATTTTTGAGGAACTAGCACACCCTTTTCATATTAAAAAGGTTGAAATAGTCACGAAGTGATTTCAATAACGCGAGTTTCTATTTTGAGATGACGCTGTCGTTGCCGTCGCCGTCGCCGTTGTCGTTGGTTAAGGACGTTCGCGCCAAAATCTTCCTACGGTGAGATTTTCTTCATTTCTCCCATAGAGTTTGGTCATAAAGTACTTACTCCAAAAATATAAAAAAAATTGGGGGTCACCGACTTCGTTTCGGAGAAAATGGCAGTGGAAAAATGCCTTAATTTCGATAAATCTGTCATAATAACGAAAGGTAGCCTCATCTGCTCATCCATCGAAAATCCTAAAAATAAACTGTTAGAGTGAAGGTTTCCGTGCATAGGCTTTTAGGGGTGGGATTTTAAGATAATTTCATGCCGCTAGGGATGTCGTAAACAGTAGAGTTCATCCTGGATGAGCGTTTTCGTAACCTCTATCCGTTGCAACCACTACCGGAATTCGATGGCACGAGGAAAGAAAATTAAAAAAAAAGATAACTTCTTACGGTGAGATTTTTTTCATTTTATCATATTTTGTAGATAGTAAGTAGAGGAAGTGATTCATGATTAAAAAAATAGGGGTCACCGATGATCCAAGGGAGTAAAATCGATGTGATTTTACGAAGCTCTTGGAAAACTTCGTTTGTCACGTTTTTGCGTGACCTGTTGGGGAAGGACTGGACCCCAAGAGAGGATCGATCGTTGAAGGGATGAAAGGTTTTTACCCCAAAACAAAGCTTTCTCGAGCATACCAACGAAGTTTTAAGCAGTCGTCATCTTCATTTGGTTAGTGTTTTGTATAATATTTCCCCATTGCCGTCATGCTCGTCTTCTGGAGTGTGGTTTTTGTGAAATTTAATCGCTGGTTTTTTCCACGAAGGTCCGCACTATTCAAGCCGACGAGGACGAAAATACTGCTCCATTTGCACGAAAGTGAAGGATAAGAACTTCAAAAACATACATTCATTTTGAACTTAAGTTCGTAGGGTAATAAAAACATTAAAAAAAGAAACAGCCCCATTAAATTTACGCAACGGTTGGTCCTCGAGTTTTCCAAACTTTCAGCCACTACTCGATCAGCAGCTACCTTTTAAAGAGCTTTTCCATCCTCCCGCTCACTTCTCTTTAACGTTTCATGATGATTCGGAAATAAATGTGCCATTCTTTTGCCGGCCTGGAATTTTTTGCCCGGCGTTTTTGTCGCCATGTTATTTTAACTAATGCTTGAACAATATTTATGAAAGTCAAGTAGTCTAGTGCACGACTGATAAAAACAACGCGAACATCAGTCGTGCAGTAAGCTACTTGACTTTCCTAAATATTTTGAGCCAATTTTGACTGATCACGATCTTCTCTTATCCAACGCTGTGCAAGACTTATCGTCCACGGTTTCTGCAAAGGTTTTAAAACCTCAACTTCACTAATGCTCGAAGTAATGCGTGACATATTACCGTCGCGTTACCTGCGCAGTAACGTTGCGCACAAACAATTAGCGCGAACGTCCTTAAGCTCCCTATTTTCTCGGTGGTGTCGTGACTTGGAGATACTCGGAAAAATCCGACTGCTCATTTACGGGACTTAGATTCTAGATTCAGGTGAAGCGTGCTCCGCTATACCGTTAGAACTGAAATTCTAGAAACGGGTTGCGTTTTTGTGATTGAGATGGAAAATGAAAAATGAAAAATGAAAAACGACTCAGATGGAAATTGTTAGCCCCGCCGGTAGGTGAACGTCATGAAATGAAGACTGATATGTTTTTCTTCATTGGTGAGTCGGGGATACTCGGAAAAATCCGAGTGCTCCATTTCAAGAGACGAAGCTACGACCTTCCGATTACTACTTCGGATGTTCAACCACCGAACTGTGGGAGACTATAAGTCCTTATTTAAGGACGGTGTCCACTAATTCAAAGGTATTTTTCCCGGTTTATGAATATGCGGGAAAAGCAGATCTTAAAGTGTTACTGAAATCCAAAAAGAAAATTGGGGGTAACAACGCATTTTGCAAAGATAATTAATCAACTATATAGGTGAAAAGCTTTAAAATACAAAGCAATGTGTGACGTTCTTTTCCAAATCTCTGAAAAGTGCATAGTTCCCCCACTTTTCTTTTTTGGATATACCAAGAGCACTTGCTGAGTTCTGCTTTCTCCGCGTAGTTTTAAACAGCGCAAACATATCTCTGTATTACTAAGCATCACCCATAGGAAACCCGAGTATCTCGAGATGTGCGGAACGTATGCGCAATAACAATAGTAGGCACCGTCCTCAACGAGGGTGAACACTGATTACTGGTAACCAAGTAGAGAGCGGGACTTGAATCCTGGACCTCCGGATCTCTCAAGTCCCAGTACCCTAACCACTCGGCTACCCTGACTCGTGGACGATAGGCCTTTGAACTAGGTGACACTTTTCCTGCTATGCAAGTAGAACTGGATTATTTTTGTACGCTTCTTTTTCTCTTTCATTTACACCAGGAAGCAGTTACTTCATTGTCATTAAATGGATTCCTGAACTACTTTGGCCCTCAGAGATTTGGCGTGGATGATAATGAAGTCAACGCTTGTGACATCGGACTGGCTATGCTTCAGGGAAACATGGTAAGGAGAAAAACGGCTACGATCAACACATGTTCCCGATGCTAAGCGCGCGAAAGAGTTTAAAAACTGATTCAGGCTCTGGCCAGTCACGACAGACGGTAACGAATCGTTGCGTAGCTTTAAATACCATTTATTCAGCGACATTTAAAATACGGGTATACAAAATGCCGTCCAATAACGAGTTGAGTCATTTGAAGAGCTAAACTCCTGGGCCCGGTTCCTCGAAAGCCGATTAACTTAATCAAGGATTAGCGTAAACGTTTGTTTCACGTTTTCAACTTTTTGGTGAAAGTTTCGTTTGCTTATTTTTGTTTTTTCAAGATTGACGTCTTCTCATGTAAAGTTCTGCCGAAAATCTGCAAAATTTGGGAGTAGAGAAATGAATTGCTTGGTTAATTTTTAATCTGGGATTAGCGTTAATCGGCTTTTGAGCAACTGGGCCCAGCTGGCGATTTGGACATTGTTTTTTTTTTACTCTGTAGGTCCATGCTGTCAAGTTACTCATGACTCCGTCTGAACACAATCCGGACCACGCTGTCAATTCTGCTAAACGGTGACACCCTTTTTCTAAATCCATATATTTAAAGTGATTTCTTTTCCTCATTATACAGACTAACTCTACGTTTGGCTAACCATCCACACACACGTCGTCGTCGTGCCAGGGCAGTGGTGTCTCCCAGATTTTTATACCAATTATCTCTAATGGAGAAAAGACACTTGACAATGTAAATGTGTTTGTGTGAAGACAACTTATTTAAGGACGTTCGCGCCCATTGCTACTGCGCATCATTTCGCACATGTCACGCACACGTCATGCATCGTAGACCACGCAGGTAAACACGATGCTAAAGGCGCAAAAATTTTCCACAAGAATGGAACATGAAAGTATGTGGCATCATGGGATAGCTGTGGACCCAGGTCTTCTCGGAAATGTCACGCAATGGCGTGACAGTGCGAATAGACAATCGCTTTGAGAACTTCGCAGCGATTTTACTCTCTTGAATGCTCGGTGACCCCCATTTTTCTTTCCGTAGATCACTTCCTTTCTTGATTTTGTCTATTTTAACAAAAAACAAAAAAAATCTGTACGTGAGAAGTTACAAATATTTGGCCTTTTATGCTCTCTTGCCACCAAAGTTTTCTTTCTTAGACTAATATGTATCGTTTTTCAAGGTCTATTTCACCTCAGAAAAAGACATCAGTTGCAAAGGTTAATTTAGTTATATTAGTTATGTTGAACTGAGTACGTTTACCTGATCTAAATTTCACTCATGTAGCTTTTTCATTGCTGACAGTTGTAAGCTAAGATCGTCTTAAAGTAACGCAATCTTCGAAAAATGCACCTCATGATCTCGAAAACGAGCAAGGTGACCCCCCATTTTTTTTGCCTTTTTGGCAAGAGTAGATCATTACCTTTCTGCGTGGCAAGTTTAAAAAAAATCTGTACATGGGAACGTTTTGGGCGCGAACGTCCTTAAGGGGAAAACAGCTCACTTCCGGTTGCCGTCCGCGTCTCAAAAACGCGCGTGCTTGAACTCCCTAATAGGGACCTTAAGGACGCGCGTTTTTGAGACGAGGACGGCAACCGGAAGTGAGCTGTTTTCCCCTTTAACTTGTCTTCACACAACCACATTTACATTGTCAAGTGTCTTTTCTCCATTAGAGATGATTGGTATAAAAATCTGGGAGACACCACTACCCTGGCACGCGAAATGTTATCTTCTGGTTGCCGTCCGCGTCTCAAAAACGCGCGTGCTAACTCCCTAATGTGATCGCAGTATCCGAAAAAATAAATTGGTACGAGCGGTTTCAGAGTGAAAACAGAATATGACTGAAAATGAAAGATTCGCCGTCGCCGTCGTCAGACTTAAGCTCTCTAGATCACACCGGTATTCGTTCACGTGATCATTGAATGTTATTTTGGACAAGTTCCTAATTGTTTATTCTCAGATTTTACTGTGAGACGGGTGACGTTCAAGGTACTCTGGCTCAAATGCCCGCCTACAAAATTCGCGAAGTCTTGGTACTCAAAGCTCTTCACCGACATGGGACTGATATGGTATGCATTGGAAGAGGTGGAGGAATTTGTGTTTATTCAAGTCGGCTAAACGGAAGCGTTTTATATCTTTAAAAAGTATCTTTTTGCTCTTTTCCAACATTTTTCAACTCTCTCGCCTTGCATTTGGCCCACGACTTTCAGTAGCTTTGATTCCCTTTTGATTGGTTTTGCTTTCTCACTGTAAGTTAGTTTCCAACGCCAAATTGGGAATATGCGCACGCGCACACACACGTTTCGCAAGCTCGGTTGTGGGTCGAATGACCGCTGGCTTTGCTTAGTGTGACCCATATGGTGTCTTTGATAAACGTGGGGTTTCTAAAGACCAAATTCCAGTCAACGGTTCCTCTTTTCGGCGCCGTCAATCGCATGTGCTGTGAAAGTTAGAGGAAAGCGGCAAAGCAGGCCAATCACATTACTAATTGCGACCCATTAATTAACCCTTTCCCTTACAGTGATTGTCGACGGCGAAAAACGGTAGCGTCGGAGTTCGCATGTTTAGCGAAAGGTGTACGAAGAGAGGAACTTGGACTGCAACCTTTATTTTCTTTACATTTGTAGGATGGCTGTGGCAAAGCGTTACTGAATATCCCATACTCTATGCGATTGCTGTTTGTTCACAGTTACTGCAGTCTTGTGTGGAACTTAATGGCGTCCACCAGAATTCAGCGGTACGGACTGGAAGGAACAGCTGAAGGTGATCTAATCGTGGATCCGCCCGCAAAGATTACGCATGACCGTAAGACAGAAACCTCTGACAATGGTGACTGTAGCGATATTGACTCGTGTTCCGTTGACAACAGTGGTATTAGGCGCGATCACGTAAGATGTATAACCAATTACGAGCAAGGAAAACATAGCTTGAAAGATGTCGTTCTACCACTTCCGGGTTACGGCGTTCAATACCCTGCTAATGATGTGGGAGAAATGTAAGTCTGTAGTCCAATAATCTTAGGGCGCTTTCCATTTGACAGAACTGACCGGCCAGACCAGGCATTTGGAAGGAATAACTCTACAACGCCTTCAATATAACACAATTCGAGAATGGTATATACTCCTCCTGAACAATGCGAGGGATTATTGTGCAAGTGTTTCTTCAAATTGTTACATTTTTTTTGCAAACTGACGGGTCTGGCCGGCCATTTCTGACAAAAGGAAAGCGCCCTTAGACAGACAGTTTTATCGATACTTTCTCGGTTTGTATTTGGAGTTGAAGCGACTCGTTGGCGCCTCGGTCTGTGACAATACCTTTATCCTTTGGAGAAAAATATTACAGATACTTCCCTTTCCATGACAGCGGTTAGAGAGCTGTGGTTGTGGTGCTATGCACGCATTGCCTGCCTTCCGACTCTAAGCACCCGCTGCGTATTTTTCCTTGCATTCACTTCCTGTTTTTTTCCTTTCTCCAGTGGTGATCTGTGGAATATTTTTCCATTGACATCTTCCCGACTTACATTTGGCACACGTTACATGTTTTCCGACCCTTTTGGCTTTTCTTATGCTGCTCTTAGCATCCCTTGGAGCCTCTTTTCCCGCGTTCTCGGCCGCTTTTATTTTCTTTCTCGCCACATTTTGTACCAGTGACATTTTTACCACGTTGTCTAGTTCCGATAATGGGGAGTTTAAGAAACCACGACGGCTACGGGGACGAAAACGTCACTTCAAAATATACGTTTGAGCTATTCTAAGTATTTCGGGATTATTCAATCTTGTTTATATGATACAGTATGTGCGAAGTGTCCTATAACTGGATTGGTACGGACGGGTTTGAAGTAAAGAGTGAGACTGAAAGATTCACTGTAGTTTGTCCACGTTGTCCTCAAAACCTCAAATTTGGTAATTTCACGTAGTAGTTTTAACGAGTACGGGAGAGAAATGTTCAAAAATGCGTGCCGCACGTGCAACACGATCATTTCTTCCTCTTTTAACCAATAATATCACTGCTTGTTGTCGTTGTCGTTATCGTTGCCATAGCCGTTGTCGTTTCTTAAACTCCCTTATATTTCACAGACTCCGGTCGAAATATATGAGAAAACAACAGGTATTGTCCGCCGCTCACTTGTGCTTCGATCCACAGCGGAAAAAGCTGCACCTAACTTTCTGCTATATTTTCTATATTATATATATTTTCACCTATATATCTTTCACCCTTTCTCTGTTCATATAATTAACAATTATTGGGTGAGGTTGAGCATGATAGCGATAATTCTCACAGCCAAAGTTTTTGTTATCTGCCAAAGCCGAAGGCTGAGGCGGATAACCGGGCGGATAACAAACTGAGGCCATGATAATTATCCCTTTCATGCGAAAACCAAATCCAATAATTGTTTTATTATGTATATTCCTGAGCTGCACTTGTAAAGACAAGAGGACTGGCTCCTCCATTTCTTTGGATGAGCGTTAAATCAAAGAATGTTTCTGCGGTTGGCAGAATTTTCTGCATGTATAAAACTATTGTCTGTAGGTATGACGTCAATTCTACATTTATAAAGTCTATTGGCTGTAGGTATGACGTAACAGAAACAGAGAAAGCAAGAATTAGCCAAGAAAAACATATTTGACACGATTTCGATCATTTGGGACTGAATCATTTTCCTTTTTTTCATTGATTCAGGTACCAAAAAAGATTAGAATCCGATGGATTAACTATCAAAAGCTTCAGGTAAGGTTCGAATATCAACAGCTTTTTTACCAGCACAAATCCTCTTGGTAATAACTCTGACCTACACTTCGTTCAATTTTAGGCTAAGAGAACTTGGTATAAACGTGCCAGGGGCTTACAGAAAACTTGTTGCCTTTCCGGCTGATTTGTCATGGAAGTGTGCTGATAATGCGCATGCTCGCAGTGGCCATAAAACCACTTCCCACTCTATTGTAGCGGCGGGCTCAAGTCTCGCAGGCAATGACACAAAAAGATTGAGACTTGAAGCGAATAACTGTCATAAAGACGGAGCTGACAATTCCTGTGGATATCCTTCAAAGACGACGGAAGATTCCATCATTGAAGAAGAGGACAGTTTCTGTTGTAACGATGTAGAATTGTCTTTTAGCTTGCGACCATCGTGCTACGCGACATCCTGTCTCAGAGAACTGTTGAAGAATTAAAAGCTATCCTTTCCTTCCTTATTCTGTTTGTCTTTAAACGTGGTCCTAAACTGAGGGTTAAATACTCTGTGTTATTCGACTGGGTACAATTCTCGGCGATAACACTTAAGCTATCCTTCCTTATTCAACTTTGCTGTCTTTGTTTTTAAACGTTTTCCTAAACTAATTACCAAATACCTGTCATCAGTATCGGTCGCCTCGGTACCACTAGTCATTCTACAGGGTGCAAGTCGTAACATGAAGACAGTTTTGAGTCTCTGTACTCGGTCATGCACGCACTTAGGAGCTGTTACACCGACGACAGTTTTGGTTGATGATTTAGCAAATGGATTGCTTTTCATTGAACATTTTCTTCCAATCTGCATCGAAGCGCAGCACAACGATTTCACTAGATTTATTCGATTTTTCATTTATTATTACAAGAACATTTAACAAAAGAATATGCTAATGCAAGTCCCAATCGAAAATAGCGTAGTTAATCCGGTTGGGTGAAAACAAAAACAGATAATACAACATATCTACACGCTCCGTAAAATTACTTTTATACAGGAGATCATGATTTATAGGATTACTACACCTACAAATTACAAATAAAATGAAATAAAACTAAAAGAAAAAAACAAGTAAAAGGGTAATAACCGGAAGAAAATATAAATTAAACATGCAAAAAGAAAAAGACAAGTGTTATTACAACGACGTCAAACGTCAATATATTACTATTAAGAGCCGTATTATTTTTGTTCCATAAATCTGGCCATAGATCTGGCAGATATTGTGCAACAATCTTTCTATTATGGGGATAGCGTTTAAAAAAACGAGCAGCAGGGTTTTATCCTTATATATCTGGACTCAGAACGGATTCAAATTGTGAGGGGAGAATATTAGCATAAAAGAAAAATAAGCTATGTCTTATTAGTATTCTTTATATAAAGAATACTAACGAGGACTGTTTTATCACGATTTTAAGCTTATGCACGTGACATTGATAGGCTACTGGGCTTATGAATTATTAATGAGCTTTTGAATAAAAGTGCATGAACTTTCTCGTTAAAAGCTAATCTCTGTGTAAACATTTCGTTAACTGGTTTTGTCACTCTATCAGTATTCATGGTTAGTTTTGTATCCCTGCTCTCATGCTTTAAGTGGCTTTCGGAAATCCGACCACATTTCAGTGCCCCTGTCCAATCTAATGCATTGAGATGCGGACGGCAACCGGAAGAGAACATGTCGCGTGCCAGGACAGTTGTATCTCCTAGATTTTTATACTAATCATCTCTAATGAGGAAAAGATACTTGGCACTGGTGGGTTAAAAGAGAAAACAGCACAACACAAAGTGAAAATTCAATGAAATTGCGCAACTCTTAGTTCACTCATTCGAGGATTGACATTGTAAAACATATCAGAATACGATTTACCGCAAATCTGATCACCATACAGTCCAAATGACTTTTTTCAGTGTCACGTATTTCCGTATTTTGACTAGAAATACAAAAAGACTTGACTTGCAACTCAGCCAACCTGTGTTCTTTATTCTTCCAACCATTACCAGTTTCCTTCTTTAAAATGAATACTCTATGGATATTCGCTTATAGATCATCAAGAATTTAACTTCAAAACAGTGATATTGGAGAAGATAGATCTATTACATTACATTACATTTTCTCTGGAGCGCTCGAAGTTTTTTTTGCCTACACAACAATCTCGCGCTTCGGCCCTATAAGGTTGCCGCCTAGTCAGCCTCGCGTCTTCGCTCGGCTTCCAGTTGCCAACTCTTCAACTCGATCCAGTCCCCCGCTCAGGCTGGTGTTGTGTTGTGGTGTATGACATTCCAATGATGCGTTAAAAAGGCCACTGTATGTTTCAAGAGTCCTCCTGAAAAGCTGTGCTGCGAAATATAATGATTGTTCACTTTCTCCTGTCCAACAATTCTGCAAAACAAACGAGTAAAGCGCACGAACTTGGAAAACTGCGCAGATGTGTCTTGTAATAGGAGATTTATCACAAATGAACCGAGTTTATTCCCAAAAAAGACGCTTTTGTGTGACGTGTTACAGATAATTGTTTCATCGCGTCAAAAATTGATGTCACGTGAAATGGACAAATATGGTAACAATCCAACTTTGCGCATTTGCAATTTTGTTGATTAAAAAAGTAATTTGGTAACCTGGATGCTAAACATTATATTTTGTTGTGGGTTGACAACTGGAAGATGTGGCGGTTAATTATATATATTTTATCAGAAATTATATTTTAAAACAACAGGGTTCAAAATTAGGGTTATTTATTTAGAGGCGTGGGCCCAAATAAAGGCTTAAAGAACATTCCAAACACACTCGGGGGATTTCAAAAAGTTGCCAATGCAATTTTCGACAAGTTTAATGATTAAATTTTCCATTACGACAATGTTTGTTTCCTTTCCTTTCTGTGTTTGAGGTCTACATCATGCTACATGGGGCACGCTAAAATATCGAAAATTTACCGTCGACGTTTCCGCATTGGATGCTGAAAGTGAAATCTTAAATTGTAAAATTCAATTAGACGCTATTAAAAATTTGCTTTCAGTATCCTGTAAAGGTCATTTTTCAGTTCCCTAATTTTACCCCGCCTGCGGATGGTCTGGAAAGGTATTCCCACGCAAAAGATGGTCGTGCCTTAACAGGATTTGAGAACGGAATTGATCTAGGAAAGAAGCTATTGAAAAGTTTCGCTTAATAATAAAATGGTCATAACTAGTGAATTAGGATAGAATTTGAAAAATACACATACTCATTTTGACTACTTTTCGCTGTTTATGGAAATGGTAAAGTTATATAAACTAATGCTTCTGTTTTCTGCTTATTTTTCCCTTTAAAAGAGCCTTTCTCAAGCTTAAAACGTCAAAGTCTTTGGATCTTGCAAAGTTGTACATTTAAGGAGTGATTTTTGTTTTAATTTAAAAAGATTAACCTTTTACCGGAAATCAATCCCTCATCAACACCATAACCGGATGTCATCCTGTCACTTGACTGGCATGAGTTAAGGAGTTTCTTTGATTAGAGGCTTATAAATTTCGCAGGCAGACATGCTTTTGCAAGAATCAAAGCTATCCTGACTCAAAAACATGGCTTTCAACCTAAGGTATCGAGTAGTTATTCACAATCTTTTGGTTCACAGTTTATTACTTTGGTATTGCAATGGTCCAGTGAACAGCAATCCTCTGCCAAATTCTATAACATGCAATCCACGTGATGGGAAGATCGGTACCTCGGAATCTATCATTGTTCGTGTTGAACGTTTCGATGATACTTCAGTTAATTTCCGCCGAGATAAGCCTCGTCTTCTATCAACTGTTCACCGCACAATATCCAATGATGGCAAAGTATATTATCTTGACTTTAACCTCAAAGCAAAATTCCACGGAAGTGAAGTATGCCTTTCGACTCTCAAAGAAACTATAGTGAACGAGAAAGGTGCAGATGAAAGGAGGCTGTACACTTGCGAACATGTGTGCCTTCAGGTCGGAAATGACGGAAGTTTGGTAACCAACTCATCATCGGGTGGTCGCGTGTGGCCGGGAAAAAGGTGCTGTGTGTGGAGCCGAAATAGATATTTCAAGCTGACCCCATTGAATGAGGGCCCTAAATGTTTGAGCTGCCTGGGGCGTGAATGCCTGAAAAAGAACATAAAAACAAAACAATGCGGACCGGGAGATAAATGCGTCGCTATCACACTGAAGGAAAAGCAAAATAGGACAGGAAAGAACTCAAGGTGAGTTTCTAAAAAACTTAACTTTTTACGATTGAACGAAGCCTGAGAATATCGGAAAGTCACAGAAAGGTTTTTAAATGGAAACAAGGAAATGGGTTGCAGGCATTGCGCCTCGTTTGCACGTTTTTGAATTGATTGTTTTGCTGATCCTCTAAAGCTAATTCCAAGGGCTCGCACGTCAATTAATCTCGGTGACGTCATATTTGGGGGGGGGGGGGGGGAGGAACCAAAAGCATTCTTCACTCAGACAACGCAACCAAAACTGACTAATCCTTTTTAAATACAGAAGCTTAGAAATTACGAAAAATTCAAAGGCATTTTTCTCACCAGCTTACCAAGCCAAAAAAAGAACGTTTGATTATTGTGGCCAATGTAACTCTCCATAAAATTAGAGTTGCCATCTTCTTTTTGGCATCTAAATAATACATGTTTCTCTCATTATCACTTTAGCATTGTTCCCATCATGCTGGGTTGTTCAAGCGACGACTCGTTGCGCGGTTACACATGCAGTGACGGCTGTCGGAGAGAAGTCCAACTTGTGGGGACTGGAACGAGCAACGTTTGCGTCCAATGTTGCGCGGAAGATGACTGTAACAGGATTAAAAAACAGCCATCAAAAAACAGCACTCAAACTGCTACAATAGAAGCAGACAATACGAACGATTCAGTGCAAGAAAATGGAGCTATTCGGATCAATAGAAATGCAAACCTAACGGTGATCTCTGTGATATTTGCTCTTTGGTTTTTCAAAACAGGCGTGGCGTTGTAGTCACAAAAGATGCATTAGACCGAGTTGTTCAGAAGCAAAGTAAGCGCCGAATTTGGGTTTAATACTATGGCAACCGATAGGTTGTTGTCACGCTAACCCAGAAGAAGTGTTTTCTCTGCAAAGAATGACATGGACCTTAGTTACAGGAAAAATTAGATTTGCTGAATACAGAGCCTTTTTACAAGGCGTTGCGCGGCCATGTTTTCCCAAACCAATCTCTTGGGCCGCCGTCGTTCAAAGCTTAATCCTATATTAAAGGAATTTTTCATTCATCCTTAAATTTCATTTTTAGGCATTTTCAGTGGAAAAGTCGAAACCTTTGATGTTGTTTTACAACCAATTACCTTTTATCGCTTTTCAGTTCGAACAAATGGGCCAAAGAATCGAACTTTTTTCTTGTGCAAACGGTTTCTTTTGTTTTGTCGCTGATCAAGAGATTGAGAACTCAAAAATCTACGACGGCCGGTGGAAGATAAGATTTCATAAAGAAATGTCAATGTGTTTGAAAATCCTCAGCGTTTAGTTATCAGTGCTCCTTATTGGGCAATTTTTTAAAAAAATACCTGGAGATTGCATAGGTGTGGAAATTAATTTAAGAAGTTTTAAAAAGGTAGGCTGCAAAGCCAGTCTTGTGTAAATTACCCATGCGCAACAAAATCCACTGATCTTTACACCATTTTCCTCTGTTTAAACAAATTTATGCATTCACTCATTCACTTCATAATATTGTACTCACGCTGTGCATATAAGACACTTCAATGAATCTTTGAGATTTACTATGTTTATTTATCTTCGATTAAGAGGTTCTGCCATTTGTATAAATAGTGCACTTTGACCGGCTCAATGCAATAGCATGTAAATAGAGTATATACTTTAAATTTCAGCATAGCATGTATGCCACATTTTGTACCGATTCTTTTATGTAAATAAAAAAACAAATTTTATATTTGCTTTGTACAATCCTGTTCACAAGGCGCGGATTATGTTTGGACCCTTGCATCTCGCAGCCACAGTTGCTTGCTCTCCAATTGGGTCCTTACAAAGCCATCAGTCATACTCCGACTCTTTTGTGGATAAGGGGTTTGCAATCTGAAAACTTTGACGTAATCGCACGGTTCCACGGATTTGAGGGTTTTACGGTCTTTTCCTCAATCGTTACTCTTTCCCTCAGATGCGCCCCCATCGTGCGATCAACGCGATTAGCCTAGAGTTACACCAAGTAAGCTGGTGACTAGCCTAATCCCTCCTCGCTTTTACACAAAACTGCGTGTAGGATTTAAGGATGAAAGGACGATCGTTCATTTAATATCAGTGATATTGCACTGAATACGGTCCAAGGGAGCTGAATTTAGCATAGCAAATGGTTTGATACTTTTAACGTCCCGGCCTAATCCTGTTATATGGCTGGAGGATTTTCGTGCCCATGAGCAAATTTCTCACGGGCGTACCTTGTTACGACTTTTGGCCATTGGTAGCTGTAGTCCTCAATCACCTCTTTCCTGTCTCTCAGCAAATTGCCGAAGAGCCTTCTCGTGTTCTTTTTTCGTTCTATTTCTCTTTTCTTGTTCCTCAATTAACCTTAGTTGCTCCAATACCATCTTATGGCTGCGCGCTCTTCTTTCCGCCCGGCGGAATTCTATCGGACATGCTAAAGCTCGTCCGTCACGGGAAGTAGGCCGCTCGCACAAAGCGCAATCCACCTCATGAGTGTCTCCAGTCTCACTAGTCAGAGGTATTCCATGTTTGCACACGCGCTCGGGCTCTTCTATAATGCTATCAGTGGAACCTGTAAATGAGGCGAAGGAGACAGAACAAGTGAAAAGAATTTCTTTCAGTCTTCTTCGCTTTTTAGTCCAGCACTTGAATCTATGACTTCTGGATTAGTTGTTTCGGCTAAAAAATATGTCAATTACGCGAAGTTGAACACTCCATACCAATAGACGAGGTTCTTTTTAAAGTGGCAGCCTAAGGTGTGAATAATAGCTACCTCGTCTCGATCCAAAAAGAAGCGCACAACACTGATTCTGGTGGATCGATTAGTAGGGAGCTTAAGCACGCGCGTTTTTGAGACGCGGACGGCAACCGGAAGTGAGCTGTTTTCCCTTTTAACTTCTTTTAACACAATCAAATTTACATTGCTGAGTATTTTTTCTCCATTAGAAATAATTAGTTTAAAAATCTGGGAGACACCACTGTCCTGGCACGCGAAATGTTCTCTTCCGGTTGCCTTCCGCGTCTCAATCAAGAGAAATGAGGGGACAGAGAGGGAGGTTCCCGGTCCAGCCCTTGGGATATGTCATGTCCACGAAAGTTATTTTTAGACGAGCGGAAGTATTCCGAGACGTCCGCATGCTGGCCTACCTCGGTCCGATGCTTGAAAGAAAATAAATATTCATCAGCCTTCCACGTGCGCCGTCATTTTCTCTTTTCACTAAGAACCTAGGAGCGAGGCAAGACTGCATGCGGACGTCTCGGAAGACAGACTTCCCCTAGAACAAAGACTTCCGCTCGTCTAAAAATAACTTTCGTGGACATGACATATCCCGGCCAACGCCCTGAGCCTCCGTCTCTGTCCCCTTATTTTCTCTTGTCTCAATAAAACGCGCGTGATTAAGCTCCCTAGTATAGTTCTGCTCACTAGACTTCCCCCCAGATCATACGGCATATGGATACAGCAACGACAACGTCAAAAAGAAGTAATTTATGGTTAAAAGAGGAAAAATGACCGTGCTGCACGTTCGGCCTTCTTTCTATACATTTCTCTCCGAGTGCAGGGATCGCACGGTGGTGAGAGCACTCGCCTCCCACCAATGTGGCCCGGGTTCGATTCCCAGACTCGGCGTCATATGTGGGTTGAGTTTGTTGGTTCTCTACTCTGCACCGAGAGGTTTTCTCTGGGTATTCCGGTTTTCCCTCTCCTCAAAAACCAACATTTGACTCGATTTGCGTTGATTGTTAATTTCAGTTTACAGTGTCCCCAATAAGTGCTCCAGCGCTAAATCGACTAGACACTTAAATAAAAGTTTCTTTCCTTTCCCTTTCCTTTCCCTTTACCGTACGTATCCAAGCTACAACTTGAAATGACGACAAATGGGTATACCGCAGTGAATATTTCATTCCCTCTCCTTATGTCTAATCCGTTTGCACCAATCCAGTTACAGCCTTATCCTTCGCTCATCTTACACCACTAAACATGATGAAATAATCATGAAATACTTGGAATAGCTCAAACTTATATTCTGAAGTGACGATTTCGTTGCTGTAGCCGTCGTGGTTGTTTAAACTCCCAACATTATCTTTTCACCACAACAGAATTTCCATCACTCTCTCTACCAAAGAGATTCCATTTGCCCATGACTCTCGGGTTAATTTGTTTCTGGTGGCTACTTAACTATAACAGTTCATTAACTTTCATTATCCTGGATGCTCTCGGACGTAGAAGTTCGTTTTCTCACCTTTGAATGGTTTCACAACTATCAGCCTTGTCTTGTTTGTTCTTGGTGTCGGAGGTCGAGGCACTGATGCACCGACGCAAGCCAATGTCTCCACACGTGACTGGTTTCGAGTAATCATTTGTGAGGATGGAGAACTACACCGCTGACATGCCTCAACAGGTGTCATTGTTGAATCCAACAGGGTCGTATCTGGCTCAGGAGTTAGCAGCTCTGGAAGAAAAAGATTTTGTTGTTGTACGAAGAAAATCGCCAGATTATTATAACGAAAAGTAGTCGTTGATCTATTAATAAAGAGAATCGACGGAGAAAGAAAAGATTACCCAATTGAAAAGCGAAAACATGGAACATATGGCAATGGTGGGAAAACATGGACAGTAATCCAAGCATGCGCATGCGCTTGCACGGAAAAAAAACTGCAGTTAAACTAAGGTTCGTTCGATTGATCGTATTCCGGAATAAGAATACAAGGAATAGGACACGTACGTACCAGGATGTCTTTTGCTGGAAGGCAGGATACCATGGTTCTCAGCTACAGTTTTGATTTCGTTTAAAGACTCGTGTTTTCCTGAGAAGACCGCCGATCCGAAGGAAATAGTAGCAACAGACGAACGATCGGAGATTTCCGTGATCTTTTCGGGTGAAGAACGCTTTGGCCGGTGAAAGCTGATTTTTCTTGGAACGCGGGAAGGCGCACTTAGTGATACAATCTTTGTATTTTGATTTTCAAAGCGTAAACAATCTAACATTTGACCCATCATTAAAAGAAAAAACAGAGTATTAAGAAAGTGCGTTGCAAATTTTTTCGGAATCTTTGAATTGTCGTCATAAACAAAGCTAGAAGCGCGAGCGCTACTTACGAATAAAATTTCTTGTTCTGTCGTCAGAGCAATCAGAATTTGCAAAGTTCAAATATGTTACGTCTCTCTGCTGCTCGATTCTTTTTTCAGCTACTGATTTTGAGTTTTCCTGATCGAGTTAAAATTGGCTACGCACTAAACGAGTTGAGGGTAAAAGGTTACATGTGTCGGTGGAATTGTCACCTTCTTAACAGGCGTTTATGGGAGCCCTCACCGATCAGCGCGAGCTTCATGCGCAAACTAATTTTTGTCCAAGGAAAGGTTACGTCCAGGTTAACGTTCCTTGAGAAATGGCATAAAAATGCAGAATTTAATGCCTGAAGAATAAGTTGGACAAATGACTAATCTGCACTATTTGAGCCTAAGCAATCTGTTATACAAGACCAGCTGTTCTTCACAGTCGAAAGTATGAGAAATTTCCATTTTCTTTATGATTTGTTTGACTTATTTATTCTTTACGCACGACATACTGCATAATTATGCAATTTCTCAAAGATGCGGCTTACCAATAGGGAGCTTAAGCACGCACGTTTTTGCGACGGGGACGGCAACTGGACTGTTTTCCCTTTTAACTTGTCTTCACACAGCCCCATTTACACTGCCAAATATCGTTTCTCTATTAGAGATCATTAGTGTAAAAATCTGGAAGACACCACTGTCCTGGCTCGCGACATGTTCTCTTCCGGTTGCCGTCCGTAACGTGTCGCGTGCCAGGACAGTGGTGTCTCTCAGATTTTACACTAATCATCTCTAATGCGGAAAAGATCTTAGCAATGTAAATGTGATTGTGTGTAAACAAGTTAAAAGGGAAAACAGCTCACTTCCGGTTGCCGTACCGTTACTCAGTAACGACCGTTTGCGCACCCGTTTACGCTCAACATGGAAAAGGAGCAGGCCTGGCGCAGTGCCAGAGCAATCGCCCCCTGGTTACTTGGTGTCACATGTTGGTTGAATCTGTTTTGGTTCTCTACTCTGTTTCGAAACGGTTTTTTCTGGGTACTCTGGTTTTCCGCTCTCGTCAAAAACCAATGTTTGGTTTTATTTTCATGTATAGTGTCTCCAATTAGCGCCTCCGCGCTAGAAGACTTGACTCTTAAAAGTAAAGTTCAAGTTCAAGTTCATGGTCGTTGCTTCCAGATACTTCTAATCCTTCTTTAACAACTTCAACTTTTTAAATGGAAAGCTGGCTTTTTGCTTTTAAAAGCACCATTCATGCCTATGTCTTTAATTTCTTCCTTTTGTTGTTTTACCTTTCCTTTGTAGAATCCGTTAATCTTTGTGTCTGTTTGGCAATCACTGTATTCCATTTCTTCGACGACCAATGGCCTGTAGTCCATGCCACTATTCTCAACGACAGAAGTTCCTAGCCTCATTTTATGCAAAGTGATACTTGTCTTCGTCCGTTTCGAGTTTACTCTCTTATTCTTTGAAAAAAGCAGCTTAATTTTCTTAATGTGCCGAGAATTGTTCAAGGAAATGTAAGGCCAAGAAAAAGTCGTAAAACTTGGAGGAAGGGTTCATCAAAAGAACAAACTAATGAAAGAACAGAGATTTCCTCACAAGACATTCACACCATGAACAAAGATCAGCTCGTGTTTAGATTTTGAAATATTCATGAAGTATCAAGCCTATTTATCATGTGAGTTGAGCATAAATGGGATAAAAGGCTACGGACGGTAATTCAAGACCTCGTGGCGATTCATACACAAATAAGGGAATTCAAAACTTAGTGCAAGTCGAGCATCTTTGCGGCAACAACATCGATAGCTCTTCCGCACTGGACGTTTTTTTCACTTTTGACAGGATAGGGATCAGAATTAGACACGAATTTTCTCGGCGCAGGACTTAACAGTAGCGTGATAAGTTACGTGTCAAGCTATTGTGGTGTCAAAGATTTCAAATCGTCGTTTTGGGAGATACCAATAATGTCAGTAGGACACGCAGTTCAAGATTTGTCCTTTCCCGTCAAAGTGTACGTTGGTCTTATCCATCTTCTACTCCTGTTTTTGGCGGTCCTGTTTCTCCAAAGACCTTACAAGAAAAGAGATGGCAAAGAAAATCCTCAACAAGGCCGAAAAAGTAGGACAATTACCAGAGATAATCGTGCTGTGACAATAGAATCTTGTCAATGGGTAAATTCAACGCTTGCTTGGTTTTATATGCACGCAAGGACAGACGATCGTAAAGATCTCACGCCAAGCATTGTGAAGTTGTGGATTCGTGCTCTTAACAAGCAGCTTCAAAAAGACAGGAAGGTAATTTTCTGTTTTGCATTGTTAATCTAACATAAACGATAACTTAAGGTACTATTATCCCGAGAAGTCTTATTTACTCTTTGTTTTTAATAAACATCTTAACGCCAATATAATTTGTTTAAGAACACAAAACATAACCCTTGACCCAACATCGATCATTTCGTGTCAGCAATTTTTAATCTTGGTGATTGTTGGCAAGGGAGAGCTGAATTCGCGGCATTTTTGACTCTTCAAATGTTTGTGTTAAAAAATTAACTCTTTTTTAGTATATAATTTGTATAAAAAAACTAGAAAGCGCTAGCAAGCGCAACCCTACAGTGTATGTTAAAATAACCTACAATAGTATTGTTTGAAATACCGGTAGTCTTTGCAAAAACTACAGAAACCGAAGGAAAAATTTTCTGGATGGGCAAACACTTATTCTTATTTGCAGTCAACAGGTGTGTGGTGGGCTAGTTTCATGAGGGCAACATGTATTTGTATAGGTAATCACATGATTTCGGATGCAATTTGGAATAAATTTTGTTAAAGATGACCAAACGAATGTAATTTGTAGTCTTTGAAAAAATTCACAAGTGCTTATTTATTCCAAATTGCATGAGAAAATCATGTGATTACTTATTAAAAATACACATGAAAAAATTGGTTAAGCAGAAGAAACGCACACATCACGCAATCAGGGAAAAATTGTGCCATAAATTGCGCCATCCAGGGCGCGCACTTGATTTGAAAACAAAATATTTGATTGCTTTTGACCAAACCCTGTTGTTTATTAGCCAATCATAATCCAGAATTTCGATGTGTAGTTTGCACGAGCGTTACACTTTTTGCACTGGTGTTATATCTGAACTGCACTGCTCTTAACCAATCAGAATGGAGTAATTTTTCATGTATATTATTATCATTGGGAAAAAAGACTGTATTAAAACCAGTTCAATTTTTTTATTTTTTTCAGATTATTTTGATGATTATAAGACAAAGAAAAATCAAAATTGAACTGGTTTGAAAAATAATATTTTAAACCAAGAATAAATTTGAACCACAATATACTCATGAGGGATGAGGCCAACTTTGGATATGAATGTGTATTTAATGTTACCGCACAAAATTTACTCTTTCGTATGATGGTTAGTTTACCTTTATCAGCTGGTTTCACAAAACCAAATTTTTGTGTTTTACTGCCTACGAGAGGAGCACCAGAGTTTCTTTAGAAATTAATACCTTTGCTCATATGCTAAATGAATAGTTTGGGGCGATTGGAGTCCGATTACATGATGACACAAGTATGGCAGACATAAATATTAATATCATGCATTGTACAGGTCAGATTTAAACCTATGCGCCATGCATTGTTGATTGACTAAAGATGGTTTGAGGTCGTGCACTGTAACAGGGTTGCCATGATCAGGGAAAAATCAGGGAAAAACAAAACGTTTTCAAGGTCAGGGAAAAGTCAG
>NC_090895.1:26949952-26957452 GCF_036669925.1 Montipora capricornis | reverse complement strand
TTGGCTGCCGTTATGAAAGAGGTCTATGGCGATCTTTATAAGGTCAATAGTAGACTTTTCGTCTCGTTAAAATTCGTAGTAGTCATTCATAATTATTACGTTATGATCTTAATAAGTACTGGTAAAATGGTTGATTAATTAATTAATTAATTTATTTATAATTTATAATTTATGTTGAATAATATTGTTCAACATAAATGTGAAAATCTAAACCCCTTTCGCCTAAAAGGTAAAAAATACACCATACAGTGTAGGTATGCAAATTCTGGCTTATCATGGTCAACTGAAATTTTGCAAGTTGGGTTGAGTTCCACTATTACAGTATTTCCTTTGCAGTGATACTTAAATTAAATATGTGCCGTTTAACTGTACTTATGTATTTGTGCAAGAGCAAACAAAGCCTTTGTGCCAATAAATTAATTTGGATCATGAGCGAAAAGCAATATAGTTTATAATTATGTACCTGCCAACCACCTGCTAAACATGTCACATTTTGTGTCAGCAGTGTCTACAATATTGTTCTGGTAGTATTATTCTTTAAAGCAGCTGATTTGAAGGAGCGATCCAAGACTTTTGTCTGGGACATGAACCAAATGAGATGATTCCCAAGTACTGACTATGAAATAATTAAGAAATGATATTATTTCTCCCCTTGATTGTTGTCAAAGGATTTATTATTTTTGGTTTAAGGCAATTATTGGCGCTGTGAAAAAAGATTGTTGATAGATGTGTTATGTGTATGTTTATCTTATGACCCTTAAACAAATCGGAAAAGCATATTTTCTTGTAAAAAAAAATCAATAATTTTAAAAACTGAAAAGTTTAAATTAGTTTGACTGATATTGCAAAACAATAGTATTAACACCACTTTAAAGTCTTAATTTAGTTTAGGATTTTTTTTTTTGCACTAAAAATGAACACTGTATCCTCTAGTGGATAGAAGTACTTTTGTTGTGGAGGTGAATAAGCGAAATTAACCTTGAAAGAATAACAATATTATAATAATTATTATCATTCCATGCAGATTTCTCTTCCTGTTCATTGGCTGAGATCCCACCATGTGACCTGCAAATAACTGCATACAAATAATGGTCTGCTCATGGGTATCATACCGAACATCTGTGTTTTTCCTGCAAATATAATATTCTGCTCACACGTAATTGAAACCATGCTCTTATGTGAAAATGGCAATTCGCTTTCCTGAGCTTTCAGAAAGTGATTTAATTGTTGGGAATTGTGAAAAACAAACTCAGTCATCGAATGATAAAACACAATTTAATATTGAACTCTAGATTATCGCAAAATATCATGATTTGTCAGTGTTTCGCAGATAAATAATAATTATTATTTGCCTCGGCTTCAGGAAATAACTGATCTGCTCACCACTCAATCTTGTCCAATAATTGTTAATGATTATTGTAACTATTAAGCGGATAAAATTTGTCTTGATTTTTTTGTACAGAAGTTTATATCAATGTTTCCTGCAATTTTCAATAACATGAAAACATTTTTTATACACTTAAAAATCTAAATGGTTGTTTATTTGGTTAGCATAAAAAATACATTATTTTACAGTGTAGTTATTTCATGATTTTGGAATGTAAACTGTGCTCCAGACCCCTAGGTTTCTCACCATTCCAGAGACATTACACTAGACACATGAAGCTTGAAGAAACATCAAGGAACAGGCTTGTTGCTCATTAATTATTCAGCTTTGACAGGAAAAGCACTTGCCAATTTTATTTGAAATACTACTCATTTTTTTGCGGGCAAAATTTTCAATTTTGAAACTCACATTGGTTACAAAGAATCTGTAAGTATCCCAGAATGGGACAAGATTCTTCAAAGCAAGGTAAAGCATGTGACACTGAAATGATGAAAGGCTTGTGATGTGCTTTTATGAGACCTTGTGGTGGTTTTAAAAGGGTCAGTAAAATATTCCCTGTATTGTGATTTGAATCAAGGGTTTGGTAATGATGTTTTGGAACAGAGTGAGGAAACTAAGCTTCAATGTGTTGTTAAGACTTCAGCCGACTCTTCAGTCATAAATGGGGTAAGTTACAATGGACTGAATTTTTGTTGACAAACTGCACACCCCAGTTTTGCCAGGTACTATAGCTACACCTATTAAATGAATCCTGTTTATCTACAAAATTAATGTAGAGCAGCTTTGTTTTCAACAAGTGTTTCTGCTTTCATTTCTATACAACACTCAACTCTCTTTATTGTTGGATGGCTCTACAATACATAATAAAATTTATGGTTTACATGTAAGTGCTTTCATTTCCATCAGCTCTCTTATGTTTGTGTGGCATTTTTGTTAACATGTAATCAAAAGACATTTTACTTGTATAGTACTGGTTTGTTTGTTGGAAGGTATTGCCAGTCAAATGATAGTCTTAGAAGGAATAATTACAATACCTGGATTTTGTTTGATACTTGTACACATACATGTACTTCACACAATGGCTTGTTGTTCATGCATGTCTTTACAGTAACATTTGAGTAAATATTTGGTTCTTGCTACATATGTATGTCAGTAAATTGAACCACTACAGTTACATGTATCACCACATGTAGACATGCAACCAAGATGAGCATAAAATGGTTAATGCATTTTTGCAACCTACTTCAGATCTATAAAAAGATTTGAGTGGCTGATGTGTCATTTAGGCTCACATAACCAAAGCTTATCCAACAATCATATGACTATCTTTTTTTTTTATGTTTCTGCATTTTATTGTCAGTGTACGTTTAGTATAAAAATGTTAAAGACAAAAAGTGGAAAAGGAGCCACAGCACAGTCTGAAAGGCAAACCAAGATTCTTGTAATAATATTAACCTTGTTATGTGGAAAAGTGAACAAAATTATTAATGTAAGGTAAGTGCTCTTGGTATCCAAAAAGAAAATTGAGGGTAACCATCCATTTTTCAGAGATAATTAATCTTCAATTTGGAAAAGAGCGCCATACACTTGTTAAGATCTGCGTTTCCCACATATTCAGTAAACCGTGCAAAAATACCTTTGAATTAGTAGGCAACGTCCTTAATAAGTATGCATCTAGGCAGAACAGACATCAAAACTTGAGAGTACATTCCCTGGACAAGGGAAGTGGTGGCAGTCCATTGCAGAGTCAACTCACACCCCCCTTCCTCAGGGGTTTATTATTGCACATGTACTACACCAGGGTATCATCAACAGTGTGGAGCAAAGATTCTTATTGAAATGTACTTAGTGGTATTTTTCTTGGTTTTCGTGCTGTCGTCGTTATATGCTCTCTTATAGCACTGTATGGAGCTTAGTCAGGGCTCAAACCTCCAACTATAAGATACAGAATCCAGCACCACTATCATTGCAATTCTATGGTCAAGTATACTTCGTGCTATACAGTAGTACTATAGTTAATGTATTGTAGTATTGTTAGTGTATTAGTATAGTTAGTGCTATACATCAACTCATATTTCGTCTGAATTTTTGTTTTTTCCTTTTGCACACAAGTCCCAAATTTTTGTCACATCCTTAAATTACTGTTACATTTTGAGTAGTAACAGCACAACCTCCACAATAACCTGTTGCAAGTTGTTTGAAAAAATTAATGTGAAGGCAAGAAAATATACAAAAAAGTGAAGGCAAGAAGAGAAATAGAAAATTAATATTTGTTTTCTCTCTGTGTTAAATGGGAGTTGTTGAGAAAAGGAATTTTTACTTGTGTAAATAAAAGGAAGGGATAACTGTCGTCGAAGTAAAAGGTTTAGAAAATCAAAAAACTTTAGCTTGTATGAAAGCTCTGTGATATTTATGGTGTGATCAACAGATTTGAGAAATCTTCTGGGGCTATATTCAAGACATTATAAACAAGCTTGAAGTAGGGTTTCTTTTTGTAATGAAGTTAAGGACTGAAAATGTGAAACTGAAATACAGCTCTGATTGAAAGGAAATAAGGATAGTGAGTGATCCGCCATGATTTCTTCTCCGCCCTCTTTGATCAAAGCTAATACTACATGTAAGTGCCATGGATTCATATAAAATAATTATGTTAGTTACCATGAATCATTCTAGGAATTCTGAGCCAATTAATAGCTAAGATTCCTGTTATGTTTCTAGATAAGTGACAAAACAATATCATTTTGTTTAACTGAGAGGGTAATCTTCTGGTAACAAATAATTTATAAGTTTGAAAACTATTGGATAAATTAATTTAATGCTATTTAATTGTAGCTGTGAACTTTAAAGTGCTGCTATATGATCAAAAAATCAGTTTCCCTTTTTCTTAAGATTTTGAAAGTGTGTTTGCTCAACACCTGACTGGCAAAATTTTTAGCTTTCAATAATATTATTGCTTTTTATCCAGAGGAGGTTTACTTTGAGTATAAGTTTAGGATTTTATGGTCTGCCATTACTCACATTCAAAACTGACTGATTGGACCTTAGAGGGTTGTATTTTGTGAAAAGGGACATCATTTACTCGCTAGCTTAAAATTTCAGCATGTGTAAATGCAGCTAATATACCGTAAAAGTTGCAAAACATGAGTTTACATGTAAAAGTCTGAAAGCCTGAAACTTCCGTGCCGCATATTAATTCAGTTGTGTACACACATGTTGCACTTTGAAACTAAGTACTGTAGTGAGTCTTTGGTGTCATTTTCTCTTTGATCCAGCTCTCTGATGATTTTAAAGTTAGTAGTGGCAGACTGTTCAATAGGAAAATTCCAGTTAAAATAAACAGGTGTCTGTTTGAAATCAAGGCTTAAAACTTGGGTCACATAGTGTTTAGTTAACATAGTTTTCGAATCCAAAGAAAAAAGGAATGGATTTTTTTGGTCATAGTAGCACTTTAAAAGTAGCATTGAACCTAATAGAGCACACTTTGTTGAAGCTCTGGTAATATTTTTAATGACCCTCTTCAATCTGCATTGTTGTTATTTTTCTTTATATCACACTCTACATTGTACCTTGCTGACAGTCTTTGGTCTTCAAAAGTATCAGCATTGGAAATCTTTTTCTTTTTTGGACTATGTTAAAAGAAATAGTAATTTGCTTTCCTGATGAATTTCTTCAACAGTAATATTAATTTATTCATGATAGTATATGCTTGCTGATCACCAGATACAGATTTGACAATTTTCTGAGCATCTTGATGACCAATCCATTGTTTTGTGATTTTGCTCGCAGGGAAGTGAAGTGGATACTGCTGAAGTGCAGGAGAAGGTTAAGGAAGTCATTTGTAAAACCATCACCAGTATTCCGTTGACTGATGCAACCTCCAGGGAACGGTTGAATTCAGACGTGGTAAGCAAGATTTTAATTTTGTTTGAATGCATGTTACCAGGGCTGTGAGAGCATATCACAGTGCTCTGACAAGAAAGATAATGGTTAGGAGAAGAATCAGACTAAGAGAACATGTATTTGTTCTGCAGTAGAACTTTGGGTTGCTTGTCTGCTCTGTCCTGCAAACCTGCCTTGAGTTATGAAAGGTTTGAACTTACAAATACAGGGTTTGTATGATTACAGAACGTGTTAAGTCGAGAAAAAAGGAAATCAAGGAAAAAAAGGAAAGGAACTTTATTTAAGTGTCTAGTCGTTCTAGCGCTGGAGCACTAATTGGGGACACTGTAAACTGAAATTAGCAATTAATGCAAATCAAGTCAAGTTTTGGTTTTTGAGGAGAGGGGAAACCAGAGTACCTGGTGCAGAGTAGAGAACCAACAAACTCAACCCACATGTGGCACCGAGACTGGGAATCGAACGTGGGTCGCATTGGTGGGAGGTGAGTGCTCTCACCACCATGTCATCCCTTGAAAACCCTAGAATCTTTAGAAGTTAAATTTCATGGCAGGTTTATAAACCCATTGATTCCTGAAGTTCCCCCCATTGACAAGTAAAATGCTCTGGCAATAAACAGGGTAAAATCTTAAAAATCTTAAAAATCTTAAATCTAATCTGAAGCCTTACTCCCAGTAGTCAATGGATTATAAAGATCCTGACTTTTGACTTAGCAATTAAGAGGGTCTCAATATTAATTTTACTCAATGTTAGAGTTAAAGTGTAAATTAATATTCAAGACCTCTAAATAGAGTTAAATCTTTTATGACAGTTTTTGCAGTAAGCAGTGGTTTCCAAATTAAATTATTTGAATGAGATTAATTTTTGTTGATAAAGTTGTCTTATAATTATAAGCTTTGAGATTTTCTCTGAGGGCTTTGGCCTTTGTAAATTAAAGCTTTCTAATAAAAAATCATTTTTGTTTTATTATTTTCATGTATTTTACTCTTGCCACCCCAAGGTCTGTTATTTTTAAAATCAGAAATAATAATTGGTATTGATCATGTCTGGTCATGGATACACTATACTTTAGAAATTTGATGTTGGAGAGCTTCAGAAATAATGAGCTGCAAGGAATATAGCATTTACTGTAATCATTTTTCCCAAGTAAATTATAGTATTAAGAATAAAAAGTAACAACACTATCCGACGTTTCGGAGTCAGACATGACCCCATTATCAAGGTTAAACTGAAATGGACAATTCGCAATTTAAATATAACGGGCGTTAGGTCAAAACAAAGACTTTTGCATAAATGGAAATTAAACGATAGTTGACTCTAAGATATTTTCAATTTTTTGCTAGAATACAAAAGGCGAAGGTCAAACAAAAACCTTAGCACGAATGGAATCTGACTGCTTATTTAGTGATGGTTGACACTCACGTATCAAAAGCATCTCTTGGACGAGACAGTCAAATTTCGATTTGCATTTCTTTAGGATCGTAATATGTGCTTTAAGTTCAGGTTTGTCCAGATCGTGTTTCCTCTTCATGTGTCGACCAACCGAAGATGATAGGGATTTGTGTTCCTCTAAACGCAAAAGTCTTTGTTTTGACCTAACGCCTGTTATATTTAAATTGCGAATTGTCCATTTCAGTTTAACCTTGATAATGGGGTCATGTCTGACTCCGAAACGTCGGATAGTGTTGTTACTTTTTATTCTTAATACGTTTTCTAAGTCGATCCTTCTTAAATTATAGTAATGGTATTAATTTTCTGGGGAAAAAATCATGGATTGCAAGCAAAATATAGCGTTTCCTTGTTTTTCCTTTGTTATTTTCGTCCCAAGCAGTAATGTTGTCTCTTTGTGCCCACACACTGTAATCAGTCTTTATTCAATATTGGTATATCAGTGAGTTTGGTTCTATTTTTCCCTTTGCTGTCATTGTCAGATGTATGGCTAGGCTGCATTCAGACCAGTCACCTTGTAGAACAATGAAAGCAATGCTAAATTCTAACTGTAGGACAGACAATTTCTTTTATCTCAATAATCCAGCCACCTGTCTAGTCTCTTATGATGCAAATTGTGGTTCATGTTAATAATTAATTTTGTCAACTGTTTTCTTGCATGTTGGCTGTGCCTTGTGTCTGCCTCATTCAAGATTAAGAAAGCTCCAAACGCTTCAGGGAAATAATAATTTTATTATTTCAAGATAGTGGCATTGAACTTTTCAGTG
>NC_090895.1:26927452-26929952 GCF_036669925.1 Montipora capricornis | reverse complement strand
GTTCATCTAACCATGCGATAAGGTTTCAAGTAATTGTGTTTAACTCCCTATTTTACACAGTTCACCTTTGATAAAGATGGAAAAGTTATTGACGCTACTCTGCCTGTTGTCAGTGGTTTGGCGCAAAATGGTAAGTGTCTTTTAGTTTTTAGCTCAGATAGTACCAGGGGAAGAGATGATGGAAGAGAGTTGTCAGGGCGTGGTTGTCGAAGATAATCCTTGGCTATCATCTGACATCATGGCGGCTGTGTTGGTGTGACACGTGATACGTGATACGTGATACGTGATACGTGAAACGGCAAACGTCAAACAGCCGGCTGCTACTGGGTACTTGTCATAAAAGCATGGAAATTATCGTATTCCAACTTTTTTCTCTTTATTAAAAGTTTCGTGATGTCTGTTGGTAATTAGCTAAAATCAAACAAGTTTCTTTGATGTTTGGAAAAAAAACCCTAATTTCACTCCGACGTTTGCCGTGTGGCGTAAACGTCATGCTTAACCTCTCTTCTCTCCATTGTGTTACTTATTATTGTATTTCACTCTTCGATGTAAGAATAGCAAAATGATACGACTTGAGTAAGAAGGCCCTACAGAAGTTGAAGTAACGACAGGGTGACTAAGTGATTAGGTCAGTCAATACCTTTGTTATCCAGACGCCCGGTCCTGAGCATAAGCTGGAGTCTTTGTGGATAGTTCCGTGTTCATTTCAGAAATGCTGGTCTACATATGCATACTGCTGCTTGGAGTTCTTAACTGTGTTTTGTTTAGTCCTATTTGTCTCGTTCGCTTGATCATTCATTCATTCATTCATTCATTCAATCATTCATTCACTCGCTCATTCACTCACGCACTCGGTAAGACACTTTATTGAACTCTCGCAGGTACTGAAAGACTCAGTGCCCAAAGCAGCCCTACAGAAGAAGCACCATCTGTCCACACGAATGCAATGAACAGTGGTGTGTTGAACGGTCACGTGTCAACCCGTAAGCGCTACATTGAGTCTAGTCTGGATGAACTGGCGATGGAAATTGAAGCTTATGAACATGGTGAGGAAGTGACACCCAAAGAAAATGGTTACCATAGGGATACTCACGTGACGGAGACATACGAGGAGCCTGAACCACAAAGAGAATCAGTCTCCCCTCCTGTTTCTTTGACCGAGCTAGAAGCCGAACCATCATTTGAAACGCTCCGGAAAGATGAGGATGAATTAGAGGCTATCGCAGAGCTTATAAAGTCAACTGAAGAGGTAAAAAAAAGAATCTTGCCAAGGGGCTCAAGACTCAGAGCTGCAACTCACAGGTTCTCTCCTTGGAGTTATCGTTGTTTAAGACCGTCCATACTTAGCCAGGCAGCGCACATTGTCTCTGTTAAAATCGCATATACCTCAGTTAAACGGGTGAAAACAAAGAGAACTCGAATGTAAAAACACTAGGGTCTACGAAAACGATGGGGTACCAGTTGTTCCCTTCTTGTAATGAGTCCCCGATCTTGCTGAATGTTGACGTCTTGCTTTTTTGGGTATAGATACCCTATATTTAGAGGCAAACAATGATTCTCGTGGAAAGCTCTGAAAGCTCTAGCTCTAGTGGTTACGAAAACGTTGGGGTACCAGTGGTTCCCTCCTTGTAATGAGCCTCCGATATTGCTGAATGTTGACGTCTTGCTTCTTTGGGTATAGATACCCTATATTTAAAGGCAAACAATGATCGTCGTGGAAAGCTCTGAAAGACACTTAACAGTTTTGTCTACAGACTCAGTAGTTTAGGGCTATCTTCGAGCGCAACAATCAACTTCACAGGAAAGCAATGCTTTGTAGCTTTCATTTGAATGGACAGAATTTAGGTTGGGTAACAGGTACCTTCACACCTCTTGTGTTAGCTTTGACTGAACGTTAAAGCATTTAGCACTTGGCAAAGAGCTTTTTTGAATCTGCTGATCGAACTGAAGCGGAATTTTGTTTTACTGTTTTTCCAGGAGGTAGAGGAGGGAAAAAAAGAAGACGAAAAGGAAGAGGAGACAAAAGAAACAGGGGATGAAAGCAAAGAAACGCATGACGAAGGACAGGGAGTGATAGAAGTGAAAGAGAAGGAAGACGAGGTTGAAACAGCGAAGGAACCGGAGGAGAAAGATGAAGAACCAAGCTTAAAGGCCAAACATCGAAGGTCATTTAACTTGTTTAAGAGGAGAAAGGTAGACAAGAAGGCAGAAGAAACAGGAGTGGCAGAAGATGAAGCTCAAGGGATTGAAAAGAAGGAGGAAACAGTTCAAGGTGAAAGTGAACAAGAAAGGAAGGAAATTGGAGAAGATAAGAAGGAAGAAGAGAAAACAGAGGTTGGGGGTGAGGATAATGAGCAGAATGCAAAGGAAGATGAAATTCCCACCGAATCGGAGACTAAACCCAAGCCGAGAAGGACTTTTAAATTGTTTAAAAAGAAACAACAGGCTCCGATTGTAGAAGTTGAAACTCCAGAGGATGTTGAAAAAGAGGAACTAGCAG
>NC_090895.1:26904952-26922452 GCF_036669925.1 Montipora capricornis | reverse complement strand
GTTGAACTTTGAAAGCCATTAAACTTAATCAATGGGCCATTCCGGATTCAGCCCTTTTTTTCAAAGCGAGGACCAGTGCGTTTTTAATGGTAATGTAAGATGCATTTCACGTGAAAAGAGCCTGTGTAATCACGTGATTAGCCGCCATATTTTTTTATCCGAAACAAAGCACTATATGTGGATAAAACTAGAGGAGCGTTCGTTTGGGGGGTTCGCTTTGGGGCACCAAAATGACCGCACTGACGTCATGTTCTTGCTCCTTATACTATTTAACTCTGACTCGCTTTGAAAAAGACTCTAAATTAAAACTTTAAAATGACCTATCCTAATTAGTTCCAGAGTCCACACCGAGCACGTGTCCAGCACCTGACCACTCAGTCTGTCCCTCATGAAAAGGTATCACATGAATAAACCTGAACAATAAGCATACTTTACCCTAGGGGTCGCCGCTTCGCCTATAACCTTTAACCTTCCATATTTAATATTAACGTCTTTCCTGTCTTTCTATTAATTCAGCGTAAAAATGCCACAATTTGTTGGCCATAAATGAAGGCGATGATAAATGTGTACAAAGGTAGGAATATTGCTTTAAAATAAAATGACCAGTTTTAAAGAAACTAACAACTTTTAACACTTTTCTTTGCTCTACACGGCAATAAGAAAAATTATAACTTTCAACTTTAAAACTGCAAAAAAAATTGGCTTGATCGTAAGTCATTAAAAGTTAATAATTGACTAAAAATGCTGATTTCAAATTACAAATAAATGAACAGCTTTAAAAATCTTTTTTTTTTATCACTATGATAAGTACTTTTATCTGTAGTAAATTATTTTGTGATTTCCTCCTGAAATTTTACTTTTAATGAGGCGTATAACTTTGCAAAACCGGGAGACATTTGACCCACGACTCAGCTAGTGAAAGGGATGGGTCTACTCCTGTGATGACGTCACGTGGAATTCAAAGATGTTTGAAAATGAATGTATGTATTTGAAGTACGGGCAGAAACCCATAAGGGTTGAAACATGTAACGGCCCCTTGTGTGCTGGCAAACAAGCTTCTGAATATTCAATTTGCTAAGTACCATAATTTGGAACAACAGGAGTGAGGGGTTTCCAAATATGGTACTTAGCACTGAAACATTCAACCAATCAGTGGAAGCTGTGATTGCGCATTACACATTTCAACCCTTATGGGTTTCTGGTGCGGGTTATAAACTAAAGATACAAGGGATCCTCGCACTTTCCTGGACAATTTAAGTAATTGTCTCTTATCCAGGTGATCTGGTGACGTAATTCGGAGGACTGGGGAGAAACATTTTCACGCCGTATCCCATAACCGCGCGCGGCCTTATTTTCGAATTCAACATGGCAGAGGCAAGGTTAGATCTCGTCGTCGGGTCTACTTGAATGTTCATTCAGTAACAGGAAATGTGGTAGACACGTAATGATCTGTTGAGTTTTGGCGATGGCAATACTGCGGGGAGTTTGGAAACAACACCTAAGGCCGCGCGCGGTTGTGGGATACGGCGTTAAAATTTTTCTTCCCAGTCCTCCAAATGACGCCACCAGATCACCTGGATAGACAGCTGAGAAATTCAGGTGGCATCAAAGGGATTCGAACCCATGAATGACCTCCGCGGTGCCGGTGCAATGCTTTACCAACTGAACGATGAAGCCACACAGTTGTGAGAAGGTCAATTTGTTGGGCTCATTTGTTCCCGTGAAAGGATTTGATGAATGAAATAAATGGATGTATTTGATTTTTGTGATGTCTTCCTTAGGAAAAGACCACTGCATTTCACCAGCTCGGTCATGGGACAGATGATTGTCTGTTTTGTTATTGATTTTCACTGGACTTGTTTGGCCAATTATAAGTCAACGCTTTGGGGAAAAGACACTACATGTTAAATAGGTTAACTCTAAGTTGAAACAGATTCGCTTTAAACAGAAGCTCATAAACCATTATCTGAATTGTAGTCGTAAGGCAGTTAAATGCAGTATAAATGAATAACATGACTATGCATGGGTAATGTTGATGTAAGGGTGGCTAATATAGGGAAAAGGCTGAAATTTTATGGGATGTAGTTCCCTTTCATTAATTAATGGTTGTCAAAGGATACCAATTGACCAGAAATTGGCACAGGTGACCCACTGATGGGCTCCCCCGCTCCCCAGCTCCCCCGACGTCGAAGGCTACATTTTCATGGCTGGTGTCAAAGAAAACAAGCTAACATGATATACCTATTTTTGATATCCACAGAGAATATGTTGGTGATACCGACGTGTAAAAGGAAGATGGCCTGCCAGCTGTAATTTTTTCGCTGAAACATCCGATGGCTTCCCTGGGTGTTGCTCGCCAGATCGTGGATTGCGCCGATTTCTTTAGTATCATCTTGTGTGCAGTTGAAGCGTGCTTTGATTTCACTGCCGTAAATCTATTATGACTGCTGATCTTAAGCCGTTTCATTATCACAGGCACACCATTTACACAGGACTCTGATCCCATCACTCAATAGTTATTTTATGCTACTCATGTTTTCATTTTTGTTTCTTTTTGCTTGACCCGCGTTAGTTTTGGCGCGCAGAAAACTTTCCTGCTGTTGTTTCTCTGTCAAATCTGGTGATTTAAAGATTTTTATGAAACTCGTTCGTCTTTAATTGAAACTTAGCGAAGAAAATGTAATGGCGACAACTCTTTAGAAATCAATTGCAAAAGGGAAATACTTCTTTAACATTTCATTCTTGCACGCACCCATAAAAATGGTGAACGCCACAAAAATTCCACTGTTGCGCGTGTGACACGTGATCCTGTGCGCGCAGTGTCTCCACAGAGGAGTGGACCAACCATTTCAAACAAAGCTTATTATTCTTCTTGTAAAGAGATAGGTCAACGTCAAAAGGCAGGGATTTATTCATTATACTCTTAACACTGTGGGGAACGGAATAGAGAGATAAATACAATATTGAATACAAATGTACGTAGATTGTTTATCAGATGCCACACTATTACATGAATTTGAGTTAAGGTATTATAGTTATAATTGAGTCAAGAAACTTAGGACTGCCGAAGAAATGTTCCTTTTAAAGTTAAAAAAGAGCCATGTAATTTTCACTTCTCAACTGAAGCCCTAATTTAATTTATTTAAAATATTATTAAACGGGTTTTCCATGAAAATGTCATGTGTAGTAAGAGACTAAGATGTCAAAGAACTGAAACTTGCCCAGCTTCGATCGATGACCAGAAAGACATTCCTCCGTACTGTATCACGAGAGAGGACTTGAAAACACCCTGATCATAAAAAAAATGGTTATGTAGAAAAGGAAAAATAAGTTTGGACATGAGGGCGAGAAATGTTGAACTTACGGTGTTACAATGTAACATGAATGATGGGCTGGAGCCTATGATTTGGAAACTTCCATAAGTTAAAGACCGATCTGTTTTTAGACTACCTTTTCCGCAAAAAAAAACAAACAAACAAACAAAGGCAGTTCTGGCTCGGTGACGCTAGGACGTCAAGTTAGTTTCTTGTGACAGGTCATCGAGCTCCTGTGTTAGTCTCATTCGCGGGAAATTCAATCTAAAAATAAATCGGTCTCCAATAACGCCATGACAGGAGTATAGGGCTGTTGTTCGTTCCTGGTCATGGGCTCCTTTGATGGGTGATTTTGTCGTAAGGTAGTCGCCTGCAAACCGTACCATAAGCGTCCTTCAGGCGATTTACCCAAGACCATTCTCAGTTGCAAGGGTAAACGGTAATTTTAGATTCAAGACTGGCTGGAAAGGTCTGGTTACACGGGACAATCAATCTAAAAGTAACCCGCTCTCTTAATCCATCGAAGTTGTGCCGTTCTAGCGCCGGTTGATGGAAGCCTGGTTAGCGCTAACGGTTGGTTAAGAGATATCAATAGCTATAGTTTTCCATGGTATTTATCGCTGGTTAGCGCTTACCATGCTTCGAGAAACCGGGGCCTGGTTATGAGCTCCTGGAAATTGAAAGTTGTATGAAACCAAGTTACTCAAACAGATGACCTCTAGGGGTAGGGGGAATTTATCGTCGACCCAATCTGCATTTTGTCGCAACCTCGTGAAGTGCTCTTTCTTGAAAGTCATTGGTGTCGCTGGATCGAAATTTACGAAACCCGCCTTTGTGTCGGTATTCATTTTTTTTGCCACTGTTCAACACCGTTAAGTTCATTCAAAACTTTCTTAGGAGTAATTGCTATTCTAGCGTCTTGTTTCAAAGTGGAATACTAAACTTACGGATAAACCTCCTCTCTTTATATGAACTAACGCCGAACTTTAAGAACTACAAGCTATTTAATATTCTGGGCTACGACATTCTCTACATTGCAAAACAGCCGTATTTTTGCGCTGGCCGTGCGTCGTCAAGTAAAAATTTAGTGTCTCTCCCCAGTGTCACTCTTCGTTTTCACCCTCGATCCAGACCTTTCGCTTGACGACGACGCATTCGCGACCAGCGCAAAAATACGGCAGTTTATGACCTTTTTTTGCGTGAAGCGAGAGAGACAACCGCCCAACGCCACTATAAAATCCAATGGCAACGCCCAAAAAATCAAATTGGGGCTAAATTGTTCAAATAAAAGCTTCTTCCCCTAAAAAGGAGAACCAGTAACTTTGTATTTGAGAAAAAATGCCGGGTTATCACCTTTTTTCTTGGACTCCCCTTTTTGAGGGTTTTATTGCGTCAACGGCTTCCTTTTCTGGAAGGCGGGGAGGGGGTAGAGGGGAGGCATCGTCGTTTACATTTCGTCTCAACAACTTTATACGAATTTGTCTCAAAAAGGCACCTTGCAATGTTGGCTTTTTGATGAGGGAAAAACTGCTGTATCAGGAGAAAAGCCTTTCCGCGCAGAGTGGAGAACCAACAAACTCAACCGACATGTTGCGTGAAGTCAAAATTATTCTCAACCCTACACATGTTAGAGCAGTTTTCCTTTTCTGCTTGTCGAAATCAAACTAGTTTCGACGGGATCCCTTCGGTTTTTCGTATCCTTGAAATTTTATCAGAAAATGGTTATGCCACAAGAGTGATAAACGTGGCTTCCTGCAATAGTATTCGCTTCGTTAGCTAGCGTCATTTTTCTACTTTTCATTATGAGGTATATAACTTCACCTGAGTGTTGGCAAAGAGGTGGAGATTTCTTTCCACTTCGGTGAAATTTTAAAATTATTTTCATCAGTCACAGGCTGCATAAAAGTCTCATGGATATAGGTTTCTGCTTTTGACACTTCATTTAATCAAAGCAATTGTATCAAAAGTATGCGACCGTATCCTGATCGCCATCCCGTGGAAACTAGGTATCACGCCCCGCCTCCCACCAAGTTTTGTTTTTAACATCTATTAATTATACAACCGAAAGGTCCGTTTTTGCTAATTGACTGCCACAACCCACTCAAGGATCGCACAGATGCTCAATTTCGGATCCCCATACAAACATTCAGAAGAAAGACTGATTATTCTCCTGCAGTACACCCCGTATTAGAAGCAATACAATCTCACTTGGACTTCCATGTTCTTTGGCTTCCTAATCCCCTTTTCGTAGAAGTATTTTATTGCTTTTTAGCTGGAAGTTGCTAAAAAACGAGGTAGAAGAAACCATAAATAAAAAAGGATAACAAAATGTTTCCCGCCACGCTCCATCGGTGCCTTGAGAAGCAATTGTATTAATGATTACAGAAAGTTTTGTTTTTTTTTAATATCTATATTAATTTAACAACCGAAACGTCCGTGCTCGCTAATTGACAACTACAACCCACGTGCTTTTGACGGGTGACAGATGTCATTCATTCAACCAATGGGACCTTCCTTCTCCTTTAAAACCAATTAAATGAAAGAATTTGGCAGCCGGTACAAAATTCGCGCCTTTTTCACTTTGCCCAAGTTCACAAAATTCTCACTTTTGCATAATAAGCAGGCAGTCGGGCGAGTCATGTTTTTTCGTCTCAGAGAAAACTGCTTTTTGGCCGGAAGATAATTCAACGTAGTACAGAAAAAGAAGCAGCAAAGACGAAGAGTTTCAATTGAAAACAAGAATGTTCCTTCAAGGTAAGAAATTCTCGACAAAATTTTGCACGTGTTGGCGCTCGCTGAGTGCGTTATTGCTTGCTTTCCCTTTTATTAAATTCATGCTACCTGAGTTAAAGCCTCATTGTTATTGTTATTATTTTTATTTTTTTAACCAGTGGAAAGCCTTCTCACCACGGACAACAACCCATGGTACAATAAGGCGTTAAAAGTTACAAAAACAAGGCCAGCTTTTGTCGCAAGACAAAGAAAAATAACAGCAACTCTTCGCGTGGACAGTCGCTTGTTTAATGACAAACTGGGTGTTTTGTAAACGTTTTGCAGCTATGAAGCCGAGGTAAGATTGCTTTCAATTAATTGAATTGACTGTAAGCATACTTTTACGCTTCTGTGATATTTTAAACCTGACCCGGCGTTGACAAAATTTAGATGTTCTTGCTCTGTGTCTAATTAAGTGATTCGTGAACATTTTTTCAATGTGTTGCATTTAAAAGAAACAAAATACTCCATCTTCAAAAATTTAAAGTTTAATGTTAACTTTCAAGTAGTTTAAGAAGAATTTTCTGAGCGTTTATTTGTCTTTGGAGATATAAAGTTTGATGAGAACATGAGCAACTCGTTTGTCAGAGTTTTCCCGCTTTTTCCGGTACGGCATGTACTCGAAGGAAAAATTTATTTTCCAAAAACTTTGCTAAGTGGGAATAATTTGTTTTTACATTTTTGAATCCTGGAACAAGATTACTTTTGCGGGGTTCTTTCTTTCACTTGTATTGAAGCTGGAAGCCGGAGTTGGCCTCGTCTTTATTTGCTGGTTGAAGGAACTGTTGCACCATTTCCTTGATGCAAAGCTGACGTCAGCTTGCAAATTTTTAATCCCGAAAAGATCTTATCGGTCAACAACTCACGAGCACTTATTTTTTTTGATTATTGTTTAGACTGAATGACCGACACAGTTTAAATCACGTCAAGCTGCGTAAAAACTTCAGTTCCTTTTATTTTCACTACGTTTTCTCAATGATCAATCGACTTAGGTAATTGTACATTTATTCTATGACGCGTTAAATTAACCCTGGGTGCCATAGCAATTTTTTTTGCAAGGTCGGAGAGAACGCTCAGAGATTCCAAAACAACTGTCGAGGACGAAAAAAAAAATGCTGTTATTTTTTTCCTCTCGGCGCTTCACACCTTGTTGCCGCAGCTTCGCCGCGTACACATTTCCCTCCTCCAATGGAAAAAATAACCTCTGGCACCCAGGGTAGCGGATTAATTTATTGATTAATATTGCTTGTTTTCCTAAAGGCGGCTAGTAAAATACGAGATACAAAAACCCTCAACTTGGCGCGTCAACATTGTTTCGTTGCAAGTTTGGGTCGATGTTTCCTGTTTTTCACCTTGCATGATCATTTTGTCGCGCAACAAAAACATTTGTTGCGGGTTGAAGAAAGTTGTTGCGAAAAGTAGAGCGCGGGTCTACTCTGAGCAACAAATTTTGGCTTTGTTGCTCGTTTTTCATCAAGCTCACAACTTGTCGCGCAACAAATGTGCTCATGTACTAGCAAATCAACCAATCAGCGCGCTGCATTTCTTCAACCCGCAACAAAAACATTTGTGAAGTTGATCATGCAAGGTAAAAAACGCGAAACATCCACCAAAACTTGCAACGAAACAATGTTGCGCGACAAGTTGAGGGTTTTTTTATCTCGTATTTTGCCGCCTTAATTTGAGAGGAGTAGAGCAGTTGGATTGCTCACTCAGGTCACTCAATTAGAATTAGAACTCTCACGAGTCTTTTACGGCTATTTTCAATCTCACTATTCTCAGCTTCAGGACGGTTCCTTCTAATTCAAAAGTATTATTATCACGGGTGCGGTGTAGGAACATGCGCGAAAAGCAGATTTTAAGAAGTGTTATTGAAATACAAAAAAAAAATTATGGGTAACCACGCATTTTTCAAAGACAATTGATCAACGATATTTGTAAAAAGCTTCAAAATACAAAGTACTGTATGGCGTTGTTTTCCAAATTAAAGCCTAATTATCGCTTAAAAATGCATGGTTACCCCCAGTTTTCTTTTTGGATACCAAGAACACTTGCTAAGTTCAGCTTTCTCCACATAAAGGGCGCAAAAATATTCCCGTATTACTGAGCACAACCCATTGGAAACCTGAGTATCTTGAGATGCGCAGAACGTATGCGCAACTAGGCACCGTCCTTAAGGGCCTACTGACGTATTTTTTGGGGTGCGTTGCTAAGGATGTAATGGTTGAGTAATTTGAGAGAATGTGGCATTATTTTGGTCAATTTCCAACTTTTGTGAACCAATGACCCCAAATTTGACGTCAACATGCCACGCCCATGGTCACGTGACCAATAAAAGAAAACTCTAAATTTGTCTACGTGCTACACAATTTGGGTATTTAATCAGTGGTTTCATAATTTGTATTCGTTTTTGCATCCAGCCGAGCATGGTTTTCTTTTTATTTTGTAAAATGTTCTTTTTAGAGGGAGAAACGATACTGAAATACCCATAACATTTTCAAAAAAGATGATTTGAAGAAACCAATGCTAAGCTATATTCTGTATTTGGAGGTGAAACGAGCAACATAAAAAAAAATTAATTCAATTTAACGACCGCCGGAAATTTAGCTTTATCTCAAACCGGAAGTCAGTTTGGTTACGCATGCGCAGTTGATCTGAGGAGGAGCGCGAGGAAGGGCAAGGAAATACCTTGGATGCAAACAACAATTAGGAGATTGTTATCAAATTTTCAGGTCGGTGAGTGAGTTTTCTGGTCAGCTCACGATATAATGACGTCAGTCACCGGAAGTAACATTCCACTTCCTTAGCAACGCGCGAAAAATCCGTCCGTGGGCCCTTAATCCTTGATTGTGATTGGTTTAAAAATCTCCTATTTTGCACCAATTCACTTGCCAAGTTGATATCGGACAATTCAATAAGCCAATCACATTCAAAGTTTTAGTTTAAATCAACCAATCACAACCTTTGTTTCAATCACTATAGAAACAGTGAACAGAGTCCTAAATTGGGGCTTTCTTTCAGAGCAATTTACGCCTCTTTTGTCACTCGTTTAATGCAAATTTTTCCTTTCTTTCATAACTTGGCTCTTTTTTTCTTTCTCGGAAATTGTAATTTTTATGATTAATTGGTAAGAGGACTTCGTGTCGACTCGTGATAAAAAAATCAGACTCCCGTTGCACGGTCGTCCGATTTTGTTTACAGACCGAATTGGACTCCTCAGTCCAATAGACCCTATGCAAAAATGGCTGCCTTTTGAGACAAACATTCTAAAGAATTTGTTATCCCGAACGAGGTTAGTTGGGCTATTTTGAATATGAACAAAAGAATAATTTAAAGGCAGCCATTTTTGCATAGAGTCTATTACCATTACCTTTTTCTCGCAAATAATTCAAACAGCATTTTATTGCGCCAATCTTCTTGAAAAGAATTTGTTAGGTTTCCTCCTCTCTCGAAAATAAAACAGTTAAAAATAAGTGATGAAAAGAATCAGTGATCGCTTCCGGCAATTCTACTTCAGTTCAATAAAACTTGGATCTAGAAAATGCAAAACTCCATAAAAATCACCCTTTTGATTTGTTAACTACACGCAAAACGAAAAACATTAAAGCTTTTAGGCCGATCTCACTTGAGTTAAAATACCTGAAACAACTGTCACCTTTTTCTCTCGGATGTTGCTGAAGTCAATTTTCTCGTGTTATCGCTTTATTTCCCTTTTTGCGCAAAAGTCACTGACGAGAAATTTCTCGAGTATTTTCAGCTTTTGCCTGTTTCAGTCAAAATAGAAAAATGTCGACTTTTTTCCACTTTCTCTGTTTGACTTCCTCGATTGAGACAGCTGACAAAAAATGGCGCGAAACTAGCCTCCTATTGCTTCTGTGGAGGTGAAGATGGCGAACCGTGTCAAGATTAAGATGAATGAAAAGGTGATTGGGCTTAAGTCTTTGAATTTAAAGGTGGGAAACCTTGAAATGATTTTCAAACTTTTCAAACCTTCCCCTCAATTGAGCTAAAACTCGGACGCTTTAAAGTTTGTGCGCTGGGCATCTGGCCAGGGGGAGGGTTCAGATTTATTTTTAGTGGCTCTGTTCTCTGGTAAGACGATGGGATTCCCAGGTAATTAATCACTCGGCGAAATTAGTTAGGCAGAGCTCCTCGAGGACGCGGGCAGTGTTGGTTGACTTGGCTCACCATTCGCAAAGTAAGTCTTATCATAATCTTCCATGTTAAAAGACCCGTTTCTGTTGGTATTATTATCTCTACTTCATTTTCACAAATATAAATTCCTTGATTTACATCAAGTTTGAAAATCATAGCAAGGTTTCCCACCGTTAAAGTGGAAGGCTTAAACCTCATCACCTTTTCATACATTTTAATCTTGACGCAGTTCACCATCTTCACCTCCACAGAAGCACAGAAGACAACAACGTTTTGTTCTGAGTTTCGTGACATTTTTAGCCTTAGTGTTTTTGTTTTGCATGTAAATCACAAATCAAAAAGTGGTTTTTAGATCCAGGTTTTATTGAAAAGTAGAATTCCCGGAAGCGATCACTGATTGAAAAGGCATTTAAATCGGCTCTTCCCTTGCGGTCTAGTTTTTTTTTACTGCAAGGACAAGATCATTTTTAAAGCTGCCCCATGTGTTTACTGAATTTTTTTTTTCTGCCCCAGGAAAATAGAGCCATTTGATTCACCCCCACCTTCACATCTCGATGACTTGTATGGCCTGGTACATCCTCTCTCCAAGCTTCAATGAACTATGGCAACGAATTCCAACAGCCACCTTCCGTCGAAGACCTGTATGGTCTTGGTATCGTACCCATTTTACCTTCGTTTATTATTTTGGGGATGGGATAGTTTAAGGGGGGGTAATTAACTGAACACTGAATGGACCTGAGGCGTCTTTCTCGAAATTTTTCCGGCTCGTTTTTTGTCAGCTTTGGTCATCAATGGATATTGACTCCGGTTATTCGACGGATTTTGACCCTTTCTGTTTATTTAGGTTTCCGTTGATTTTTTGTTTGCATTTTAAGCATCAGTTTTACTTAAACATTACTTCCGCTACAGCGTCGTACAATGTCGCTTTCTCATGGCTCAGCTTAGTGACAGAACTTGCTCTGCCACTGGGGCGAGCTAGCCTCGGTCCATTCAGGTACGTCACGCTTAAACGCTGTACAATCAAACCAATTGGTAAAATTCAGCCGTTTTCCCAGTTGGTTTGAAAACTAAGTGTTGAGACATAACTGGGTGTAATAGATTTATTTACTGAATGGTAATTGAGAAGTTCAACATCTGCATCCGCTTGAAGTCCACGGTAAGTGCTTAATTAATTTTCTTGTTCTTCAGCGTTTAAGCAGAAATACTTCTAATAGCCAGAACTCTTTTCTTGCTATTACTAAGTAAATAGAGGAACTCAAACCCAGGCTCTCTCTTGATAAAAGTAGAGACCTGGAAACGAGCTTAACTTGCTCGGTGTAAACTCAGCCATCTCTGAGCTAAGTTTACTTTCTTACTCATTACGATGCTGAATTCACGCACCATGTTTTATAACTGTGACCTTTTTTCACCGATCGACGATTTTTTTCCGCGAGTTCAAGTTGAACACATCACCGAGCCATCTGGTCGTCCTTGGATCGACGGATCTTTTTTTGCGAAGCGCGTATCAAGTCATCTTTTTCTTCGTGGATCGACGGGCTTTTTGCGTGGAGCATAGCGATTTGTCAGTTTTTCACGGATGCGCAACACCTTTTTTTAACGAGATTCACATATAATCGTCTTTTTCTTCATGGATAGACGTATTTACTTCATCTGGTGTACGTGGCTTATAGCCTTCTTCGATGCCATTTTTTCGATACCGGACATTTTCATTTGCTTTTCCCAGCTTTGCGTGATGACTTTTTCACTACCGATGTTTTAGTTCAGTCATGGTTCAGTTCGGTGTTGTAGGCTCATAGCTTCTTTTCATTTTTTTTATATTAGGCTGATAGTTTCTTTAAGTTTTTGACTATGTCTTTGAAAACAATTTTTCCGCGATAATGATAGAAGTAGCTTAATACTGATAGCAAAATTGTTTGTTTATTTTGTCTAAGCCGCTTTCTTTTTCCCCCTGGGTGGGTATTTTGGGTGGGAGGGGTGGGTAAACTATAAGTTTAATTGTAGTTCTGAAGCGACGCGGGAGCTCAATTGATGTTTGTCAAATGGGCTGGTCGCGTGCGTTATTTTCTTAACATAAAATGGAAATAAAGTTAAACTAACTTAATACGTAGTAACTGAAAAAGCTTGTCTAAGAATTTCGACTCTCTCTATCAAGCGGTGCGGGAGTTTTCGGGATGACTAGCATCCCGTGAACTGGTCGCGCGCATTCAGTAAGGACAGAGATTTGTAATGATAGTGTTAAATAAATCGCCGAAGATGTCCCTGATGAGAAGAAGCCATTGAATGGTGAGAAGTGAAAAAAATACGCATGACAGACGAGAGTTGAAGTTAAAGTAAACATGAAATCAATGGGGAAGAAGCGGCTCAAACTGAAAAAGGTCGATTGAAGTGACCCGTGGAGGAAAATTGAAGAACGAACCCAAGAAAAGCGAGAAAAATACCGGCATAAAAAGAGAAAAACATCGAAGAACAGCGACAAAAGAAAACTGAAAAATCATGAACAAAAGCGATGAAGTAAAGTGATCGACAAATAGAAGAACTATGTTAGACTCAGAAGACGAAAGTAGAATTAAGAGCAATGAAGACGAACGAAAAAACCGTGGAGAGAAGAAAGAAATAGTATGAATCGCGAAGTTTGATAAACAAACAGTGTGGGACGAAAATAAACGAAGTATAACCTGAGGTAAAAAGACGAAGAAGAAAGGGCGAGAAAGAGCAAAGAAGAACAAAGAAAAGCGAAGTCAGACAAGGAAGATCCAAAAGTGGTTGGCAGGGTAGCTCTTTCATTTTTTCCTCTTTACCTGCTCTCTTAAATGTATCTTCTAAGGGGCTCAAGGAGTTTTCTATGCTTTCTTAGTTTTGGTCATGGTGCGTTCTTACACACCTAGACTGAAGATACTTTTTGCTTTAAGTCTTTGTTTGCAAAACCAAAGAGACGGAAAAGAAGAAGATTTTAAGACAAAGAAAAACGCTGAGAAGATGACAGTGGATACCTTGGAATAAAAATGTCGCTATCACAAAGTGAGGAGGAGGCGACTCGACATTCGGGACAAGGAAGCGTCTTCAAAAAAAATGGACGAACAAACTCACTAAACTTCCCCAAATTGTTCTCCTTTTTCCTTTGCTCTTGGTCATGCGGTCTTTTTCCAGGTTGTGCAGTGAGTTCATCAATGTTTTCACAAAATATAGAGCGGCAGTTTGAGAAATTTCTTTCTATCGTGTTGCTGTTGGTCCAATTCTCTTGCTTGTGTTCTCGTTGGCATTTAAACAAGCCTTTTTTCAATAATTCTTTCTTGATTTCAGACGAAATTGCCAGAATCTACCACTATAAAGTCCTTTTGTGTTGTCTTTTTCCTATTCGTCTTCAATACTTTAATTTTACTCGCGGCTCCTTTAGCTAAGTCACAGAAAAAAGAGAAGAAAAAACTGCAAGAATTCAAAAATGAGAGGAATGCGCTGAAGAAGATTGAAAAACAAAGGAAAATAAAAAGTCAAATAAAAGACAGGACTTAACAAACCCCCGCGAAAAGCAGTGAACTCGAGAACTCAGAAAACGGAACGCGAAAAACAGTGAACTTAAGAATTCAGAAAACAGTACAAACAGTACCTCAGTCAAAGGACAAGTAAGCGTCATCAGGATTATTGAAATCAAGAAGATTGGAAACGGGAAGAAAAATATCAAGATAACGTCGGCAGACACAGGGAAGAAAACGTGCCTAGTGCGAATACAATTGGAGATCAAAAGTTTAAGATAATCAATGTAACTTATAAGTAGGCTTCAGTTTAATTAGGATTTGGTGCGGGGGCTCATGCAACACTAGCTGTTCCATGGGCTGGTCGCCTACTGTCAGTTCATTTTCTTACGTTAATTATTTAAAACAGTGGATAAAAGATTTATCGCAAGTTCAATCAAGGCTCCGACTGGCGAAGAACAAAGAGAAGAAATTTATGCCAGCAAGGATGGAAATGAAGACTGAAGAGATTGCAGCCGCGGCGAACTGTTTGTTATTTCATCTCTGATCAATAAAAAGGATGGACGTAATAAGATGCGGATATGGTTGCAGTTAAGAGAAGATCAAGACAAATACAAAAAGGGTGGAAATCAGAAGAAAGCTGTGTTTAAAGCAAGCCAAGTTTCGAAAAAAAAAACGTCGTCTGGCGCAATCGTCCAAAGATCCCAAGAAATTAAGTGACCAATTTGCAAAATACAGCGGAAATTTCAGTTGAAGAAAATACCTGAGAAGAGCACGAAGTTAGAAGATCAAAGTTACCAGTCCACACAAGGAGGACGAGAGGAAACCGAACCTCGTATACTGCCACCCCCCGAGATAGGACGCAGCTCTTTACAACCTCTAATTTCATTGGATCCCTTTAGGTCGCAGCTCTATTGTTTTTAGGGTTAGGGTCCATCGTTGATTGGTTGTTTGTACTGCCCTCTGTGAACCAATCCAGGCATGAAATATCCTTCCCTTGTATGTTCAACGGTTGTCACGGAGTTTGGGCGGTTGATGTTGCCTTTTTCCGTGTTGGGATGCTGCAATTTGATCCTTTTGAATTCAGTTCTCTTTCTCTACTCGCTTATAAATGATTGGTCAAACATCTCAATGCATCCTCGTTTTATATTCTTTTTCCAATTCTTGAGCCTTCCCAGATTAACCCTCGTCAGCGTTACGCTTCTGTATACTGAGTTTCATTTCTTACTCCCTTTTTGCTGGTAGTCATCCCTGAGTTGTGGAACTAAAAAGGAGACGACTTCTATATTTTCTATGTTTTTCCTTTCCTCTTTTATGTTCGAGTTTTCTTTTTGTACACTCCATCCCTAATTTCCTTTTCGAAGCATCTTGTTTTTAAGTTTTTTTCCACACTCCTTGAGCCCTCCCACACTAACCCTTGCCAGCGTTATGGTTCTGTTCTGAGTTTTACCTCTTGCCTCTTTTTTGCTGGTATTCATCCCTCAGTTGCAGGCATCAAGAAAGGAGATGACTCTTAAATTTTCTCTGTTTAATTTTTCCTTTCCTCCTTTCTCTTTTCCTTTTCTCTTTTGAGTCACCTTTTTTGTACACTTCAGCCCTTATTTCCTTTTCCTAACTACTATGACCTTCGGAAAGCGTTTTATATGTGGTCTAGATTCATTCAACCTGTTTCTATTTCGTTTCCTCTAACCCCTTATCGTTAACGACCCAAACGCTTTTCCGAGAAGACTGTCTAACATACGGACTGCTCCACAGCCCTATTTAAGGTCTCTCTGTTCTTCATTTCCACACCATCTCCATATACCTTTGTCAGCTCTAATGAGCGGTAGTTTTTCGCATTTACAGTCTCTTGATGAGCCTTTCCTTTACACCTGATTGCTTGAGCTTACCTTTCTCCACTGATTTCAATATCTGCCTATTTCCCGGCACTCTCTTTTGAACACCTGCACGCAAACAATCCATTTCTTTTATGAAGGAGCACTGTCCGTAATTTCTCTTGGGACACAGATTCTCAATAATCATATTTCCAAACTCGCTATCATTACGCTTTTTATCTCACTGAGAAAGTTATCACCTTGAACATGCTTATCATAATAATCGTTCATGATTATGTTTACTCATTATCATCATCATCGTCATCGTCATTATCATTACAGACACCATTATCATATGTTTCCCTTACAGGTAATCGGATGGTGATTAACTACCAAATTCAGTTTCATCGCAATCAAGACATGCAGGTAAACGCAAGAGCCGATCGTCTATGATTTAATTTTGGGAGACACCATACTGATTATACGTTCCGTCGTTCGTTGCGTTCGTTTATTTTTTCCGCCATGATTCGCAATTCAGTTGGGATGATTCATCTGGATGTCCGAGTCGGCGCATTTCCATTATTTCGCTACACAGTCATCACCGTGGTAACTGCATTGGAGGCCGTTTTGTCGGTAAGTATCGATCCCTTAAAAAGTCATCTTCATCATCATCGTCCATCTTTCTACTACAATGAGAAATCATCATCATCATCATCAATACCATGATTTTAAAATGCATGGATCGTCCTTAACTTCCTAATCGAAAGCATCACAATCGATATATGCAGATAAACTTGAGTGCCAATCATTCTACGGATCATGCGATCGATCCACATTTCGATCTGTTTCGATTCGGAAACGTCTACCAGCTCACTGCTTCATCAGTATTTAAACTACGAATCAGACGGTTCTTCGCAATTGATTTCATGGCTGGATTTTGTCGTCTCACTGAGCCTCGTTCGTTGTTTTCGCTTATTTTTTCGTTATAAGTGGCAATTCGATCACGCGCGCGGATTCATTCTTGATGTCGATGTATTTTGTTATATGTTCGTTATCAACGCATTACAGTTATAACTGTGTGGGGCTTTTGATCGGAAGCATTCATTCTGGTGGCGCTGGTGGTTTGTTGATAAGCTTGCCTCAGATTCCAAGGTTTATCGTCCGCTTTATCCACACAGAGGAGTCTTTTGAGAACGGTGTTTGCCATAACATAACTAATTTGAACCGAGTTGTGATCCAGGATGCACAGAAAGTGTAACTGCACACCCTTTTACCTTCACCTCTTCGTGGAGACATCGTCGTTTCTGTGCTTGATTCTTCAGTTTCGCTATGAAGGAATGCGCCTAATCCGAATTGACAGCGAGGATTCAGATCGGCATACGTCCTAATTCGTATGTGAAAAAGAGGATGAAGATTGAAAGCAAGGCTGCTTCATTTTTCCCTTTGCTGGTGGTTTGGTTGTATGCCCCTTTGTAACAGCGACACTCTTTTTTAAATAGCCCTAAACGCCATAATTTTACATGGTGGCGTGGAGCACCATATACTCTAATTTGATCTTCTTCTTTTACCATCTTACGATCTTCTTTCATAAAGTCAGAACTTTTCTACTGCCCTTTTGCTTTGAATTTATTGTCTTCCGTTTTTGTAACGGATGTCCCAATTCTTTCCTCTAGAGTTGAATTTTGGGACCGAATGCTTGGCTCGATTTCTTCTTTCTGTGTCAAGAGCAGCATTTCCCCCGCCTTCCCCTTAAATGTATTGTATATGTACGTATTACTTTTATTTTCGTTTGTGTCCGTATTGTCTGTGTCGTGTGGAGTGTGTGTGTGTGTGTGTGTGTGAAAGAGAGCGAGAGAGAGAGAGAGAGAGAGAGAGAGAGCGCGCGCGCGCCACGCCTGCAGCCGCGCATAATTTAATTTAACATTTAATTTTATTTTTAGTGATTTGTAGATTCTGTTTTATTGCCAATGATATT
>NC_090895.1:26877452-26894952 GCF_036669925.1 Montipora capricornis | reverse complement strand
GGTAGTTAAAATAAAATTGATAAGTGGATTCAATACAAGAAAAGGTTGGGTTAGTTGAAATGTTTCTCGTCTTTTCGCTAAACTGGTTATTTTTTTTTTCGCGTTGTCCTCACAGGTGTTTACCTATCACAAATTTAGCCTATCAAACACAAAAACAACTAAAAATTTGTGTATGATGGGTTCTTACCTCTGTTGGGGGAATGTTTTCTAGCCCCCGATTCTTTTTTGTGAACAGTTCTCGTCGAGCAGTATTCACATCGGTAGCAAGGCTGATCCTGTCATAAAGTATCACCACAAAGCGCTGAAGGACATCAAACAGTGGAGTGTTGATCTCAACTGGAAGGAAGGGGCTATCGTTCACAAAACGGAAAGCCTCTGTGGCTTCAGGGTACGCTTTCCAGGCCTCCCTCGCAGATTTCTTTCCTTTCCCCAGGAATGCTGATGTAGTGTCGCAACCGGTAAATGCGTGGAAAAATGGAAGCGCACGGCATTTCTGCTTTCCCAAATGCTCACAAATGGTGTTAAAAGAAAGCAGCTGAAAATTCTTTCTCATCCCAAAGGCGACCCAAAAGCTCAATCCAGACCAAATCGAAGACAACGTGTGGAAGTGCGCAATTAGAATAACAAGAACATATGTCAACAGTGCGAACAAAGACACTTCTTCCCCTCTTATCCAAAGCACTTCTAACGTTTACAAGAATCCCCCGTGTCGGCTTCTTCATGGTTGCAGCTTTCTTCGAGAAATACCTGCCAGTTCTGAGGTAACTTGACATGCCCAGCTACCTTTCGTCTCACGCCTTTTCCTCTCTTCTCAAGGGCAGATTCTTTCAGACTTGCCACTCGGTATTCATCCCACACAACGTCAATTCGTTTGGTACTCTTCAAGTGGTTTTCCAGGAAAGGTAAGAAATTGGAATCTGCATATTCAGAAAACGTAGCGACAGATGAAACTGGAAGCGCATGCACAATAGCTGCTCCATCAAAAACTTTGACATCTTAAGATTCTGGTGGAGGAGGTGGCGGTGTTTCTTTGTTGACGCATGAAATCAAATCAGACTTTACCCGCATCGGAGATTGCCAAACTCTGACAAAGAAGGTGGATACGGCTGATTTTCATGCTTGAAGAACTCTTCAAGATCTCCTTCGCGCTGTTGGCTGGCAATATACAAACAACTGAAGAGGTAACGGTCACTTGTTACCGCTGTCAACTTTAAGGACGCCTTGCAGATTTGCTTCGGCTGCTGGCGCTTGAACAGTGGCAAGGTATTGTTTGAAATCGTATCGTGAATCGATACAGTCCTTTCATCAATGACGTCTTTTACGAATTTCTTGCACTGGCGTAATCCAAGTTCCTGGACTCTATGCACATTATCCACGACTGAGACATCTGCGCAATTGCGTGTGTCAAGGGCAAGTAATTCAGGGCAGTCATCCTTAAAAGGGTTTCCCATTTCTGAAATTGTACTTACAAGTTGCTTGACATGACTTTGAAAGGTTTTCTGTGTAGAAAGTCCTTGTTCGTGGTGTTTGTTCTTTTCATCAACATTTGTTTCACTTTCAACTGACTTTCGAACTCTTGCAACACTCGAGCACTTTCTGGTCCGGCCACCATCCATCTTCTAAATGCGACAGGACTTTCCGTTAGTCCTACAGCTCCACCTGATCCCTTCACCCTTGCGTTATTTTGCTCGTGTGCCTGGTCGATTGGGATGCTTGAAAAACTGCATGATGACTTCAAAATGACCCAGCATTCTCTGAGGCTTTGTTGAACGGGGCCTGGTAAGCACTTCATATCTCTTATGTGAATAGGTAGCCACCTCGCGTAATTAGTGTGATCAAGAGCAAAGGACCAAGGAGCAAGAGATTCCAAGGCTTCTACGTACAGAGGAGTTGTTTTCACGATGTGCTTAAATGAATGAAAGTACTTTGAGTTCCATTTGCATGATCATGTCCCAAAACTTGTACGTTGGGCTGGTCTTAATCATTCCATCGTGCCACTTCTGAAACTCCTCTTCGTCCTGTTGACCGTTTAGTTCCCGAAAGGCAACATGCTGCAATTTATACAAAGCTGCCGCGGTTACCTGGTGGGCGCGTCTGGTTTTCGTCATATGCGCTACCTTAAGGAAGGAATCTGATGTCCCACTGGAAGCTATCCCTGCCTCAGTTAGTGCTGTAGTCCAGCCAGATAAAGCTACAAGGTCACCACTCATGGTCGACAGCACCATCTCAATGTGTAGGCCCCCCAGCATGACAACGTGAACATTTTCTCCGTGTGTAGCAGGCCAGTTCCACTGAACAACCTTTGCGATAGCAAAAAGAGGCTGGTCACAGACAGTGACAGGAATTTGGCCCGGGTTAAGAAATTCTGTTGCCTTCTTAACCACAGACATTCCATGTTTCATCATGGCTACTGTGGCAGCCTTCTCAGTCGTAAAACAATGGCAACAAGCTACCCAAGCATGGCAAAGGGCTAGACAGTTCAGTTACAGATGCGTGATAAGCAGCCCATGAAAGATGAATACCTTTGGTAAGCTCCTCATAAAGATGTTGTTCACAGTACTTCAACCAGTGAACTTGTTTTTCGATGGCAATATACAACTGATCCGTGCTTACGGTCTCCACACCTGCTTGACTTGTGGCAGGGACGTTTACTTCTGATGTTTTTATAGAAACAAGAGGAACTAAGGAATACGTGTCAAGCAGTGTGATATCTCTTGAAGCGGACCTGGCTGAACAAAGATTAATCCTTTGCACTCACTGGTTGGCTAACGTCTGAAAAAAGAAATATCATTTAAAATATTCTAAATCTAAGAATGGTTTTGTTTTTAAAGCCTTGTTAACTCAGGAAATTTCAGTCTGAACTAAAATAAATTGAATGGCATTTTTGTTTTATCCGTCATCGTATCTTTGAGGCCGACAACTATTTAATAGTTTAACACGCTCCGCTTGCTAGATTTGTGTCACTCCATAATTTTTCGTTTAAAATCAAATAATAAACCTACTTAAACATTTCCTTCTTAAACCTTTTTTTTTTGATAACATCTGATGTTTTCTCAGTTTTTCATTCATCTCAAGTTATAACGCTTATTCAGAGTAACTTTTATTGAACACCGGCTCACATATACGGGTAAAAATAAAAATCACTGAACTCTTCGTTTTTAAAAGAACAACTTGACTTTGTTTCACATCATAACGAAATGAATTTTACCTCATAGAAGGGTGGAGTATAAAACATGAGTTGATACTTACAGTTCAGATGGAGAAATTCCGTGTAAAACAAGAAAACGTACCTCACAACAACTCCACTGTCACGCCGGTCACCGGGAGATAAAGCGCATGTTATATGGAAACACCGCTGGCTTTTTATTACCATTTATTGTTTAAAGATTTTCATTAAGTTACAACAAATTTAAATAAAAGGAACTAGGTAAATATCTTCTCGCTAAAACATTATATATCATAAAGGAAGTGAAATTCATGTGGAATTGAGCTTTATAATGACTACGCATATATGTCGTCTTTTCTACGACAAAAAGGCATTATATTTTACCTTTGAGCACAGCTTATTAAATTTTCATGCTTGGTCTTTATTTTACCTATACCAACACTTATTTCACGCTGTAATCAACAAATTAAATTATTTCATAGCTCATAATGGCGCGCTTCTTTTGACACACCGCAACTGAGACTTACTTACAAAAAAATCCCCCCTCCCCACCCCCTGGGGTATTTTTTGGTGGCACCCCTTCTGAAATGATTAGTTATACTCTAAACTACATTTGTGCCAAGTTTGGTGTTTTTACGCGTCTTGTCACGATTTTCGTAATTTTCCGACCTAACAGACCGGACTAAAGAGCGCTATCCACCATTTGAACGACTGGGGCCTGGGCCCCGGGGGCCTGGGGTACTAGCTTTGGCGCGAGCGCCTTGTGAACCAACGTTGTAAACATGGCGCCGACTGATGTGTGGTTTTGTTCTTGTATTGCTTTGTTTTCTCCACAAAATACTTCAGAATAAGTAAAAGTATGCAAGTGAGGTGTGGAAGGTAAAGAATTCTGTTATTTAAAAAATATTTTGCTATTTGTTTGGGCTTTTCTTCAGTGGTTTAATAGCCTCACAACACCAATACACTTACCTGCACTTTGTTATCTGTACTTATATAATAAACAAATAGGCTTTTTTCGATATATTAAAATTCACCTTGAAAGAGAGGTTTAGAGGACAAAGGCAAAGGAAAGTGGGTGATATGTAAATTTTTTTCACATTCATTCCAACTTGTTTCTATTGTTTTTGTCACCAGTGCCTCACTATCAAGCTGAATATTTGATATTTCGAAAATGGCTTATTACTTCATGGCTGACTCGTTTGTACGATTTTTATTACTCACTCGTTGTGAAGGATCGTTAAACTTACTCGTTTGTTTCGCTCACTCGTTTGTTGAAGCAATCCTTCACAACTCGTGAATAAAAAACGTACCCACTCACCAACCATGAACTACAGTAATCTATATTTATTATATGCTCTACAAAATATTGCATTTCTGATTGGTCAATGCATAAATAGGTTATAGAGTGCTATACGGAAGTTGCTATGGAAACAAAGCCATGGAGTGATTTTGTTGAGTATATAATGAATAAAAAGATCGTGTGAACATTCTTGTGCATTTCGTGATTTATGGTCACTTGTGATGCTTCTAAAAGTTCTCAAATTGAGATCTTTCAAAACATCACAAGTGACCATAAATCACAAAATGCACTTGCGTTCATACGATTTCCTACACGTATACCAATTTCTCATTCAACACATTTTGACAATGTCCAAATATGTATTTTGTGTTTTGTGGAGAACGATGGTAGTTTTTCCAGCTTTTTTTTCCAATAAATGTAGAAAATTGTGCTTTGTCATCAAGGTGTTGAATAATAAAACAATATTATCCTGCTCAATCTTGCAGAATATTGCCTGATTTTAGCCAACAAGGCCTATGCCTCGTTTGCTAAGTATCAGGCGATATTCCGCACGATTTTGCAGGATAATTGTTAATATACCCTATAAAATGGGAGGCAGTTGGGTTTGCATGTGTTTGTCCCGGATCCAAATCGCCTTTCAATCTCTGGTTTGGATTTGTTTGTGGTTATCCCGGATTCAACTTAACCATGCTTTGTAAATTAGATCAGATTATTAAAAGTGGGGTGCCTGTGAACTAGCTTGATAGCAAAGTACACTTCCACTATAAACAAAGCTTTTCTTTATTTATCTATATACCATTGTATAGAGTGTTTTCGCTGTCATGCAATAAAAATAAAATCTGAAACCGTTCAAAGAAAGAAGCAATCTTGTACCTAGAATCCTCTGGCTTTTTGGTCAGTGGGTGAGTGCCTGAAAAGACCCTGGGGTAATGGATTCCATTTCCTTAGAAAACATGGGGTTCTGGTCTTATTGTGCATGCTTTAGAACATATTTAAAACGGCTGCTATTTATTAGTCTAAATCAAACCCTGGTTGTTTTATTATTTTTGTGATGTACATGTATAATATTTCTTGGTTGCTTCGACTTAAAGGAAAAACAGCACTGAAACTAGTTTTAGATTTTGACTTTCCCTCCAAAAAGAGGAAGTTGGTTCTGGTGTTTCTGGTGTTTGCTTTTTCCTATTACTTACGGACTTCCTGTCGGACTTCCATCATTATGCAAGTGACCAATCAGAAAAATTATTCAAGTTCATTACCCCAGAGTCTTTCCTGGTGCTCACCTGTTGACAAAAAGCCAGAGAACTCTGGGTACAAGTTTGAGAAAGAAGCCAAGAAAATGAAATGTTATAGAAGACTAGTACAAAAATGACTGTTTGGTGCATCGTTTCTGAGTTATTTGCCGAAACATGTCACCCAATTTTACAGAGCTTTGTATGGAGACTCCATAATGGTATTGGATTGGAGGGACACCACACACCAGTTTCCACACCCCAGTTTGCAATAAAAGCCTTCTCTTTTTGCTTCTGAGCTGAACTAAATGAACATAAACATGTCTCTTCTACAGCTTGTAAGTCTTAATTTGCCAAAAATCACAAGGCAAAACTTTTTTCAACCAGACAGCTTTTTATTACACTATAACATGAGGAGTTTATTCCATAAAGCTCTTTTGTACAAATCTATACGCTTTATTTTCATATGTGGAAAAGGCTTATACAGCCAATCAGAATGGCGTACAGCATGTGGAAGTATAACCAATCAACGATAGCGTAAAGGCGTTTTCATGCCAATCACTCGTGCATCTCGTGCAAATCGCACTTTGTTATTGAATTAAATTAAATTTGCATTTGGTTCTATTGTTAGTGAGTTTTTGTTTCTAATTTGCGTTCAGAAAACTATTTTAATGAAAATTCTCGTCTTATGTGTAATAAGCAGTTCACAACATAGAAAGTGCTTTGTACGGGGTTTTATTCACTCGTTGTTTGTGTCAAAAACCCTCTCTTGCTCGTTCCTTACTCGTTCGGGTTTTTGACACAAACAACTCGTGAATAAAACCCCATACGCCCCACTTTCTATGACGTAAACTATATATCTCAGCTACTGTCTTGGTGGCATGCAAGGTAAAAATTCAAAAATTCAAAATTATGCTGTATTCTCAAAACGAAAAATGCTATGGGGCCTAAAACTTGTAAAAAAGATTTACTTCTAAGTAATTTTTTACAAAATGTACCTAGTATCGATAAAAAAATCAGAAACCTCGCACCTTTGATTTTACAATTGGATGACGTTTTGTGAAAACACTCTATATATGCCCTTGTATACCACAAGACTTGACTTTGGATTTCTTTTGATTTCTCTCAAAAAAACATTTTTTTCCAAAATTGATTTCTACGGATATTTTGTTGTGACTACTAAGTTCATACCACTGGCGTCACTCTGTTTTAAAAGGCTCAAGTTATGAGAATGATTGACATTGAGACTCCTCCTTGTCCCTTGGTGGCGTGGCGTGGAAACCGCAATAGCATCAAGAAAGGTCCATGATATCTAGTTCTTTTATTTCAGCTAAAGAAGTTGAATGTTGAATTACACACTTTAATCCGCAAAATTGATTTTTACGGATATTGTTGTGACTACAAAGTTTGTACTCTTGTTTTCAATGGCTCAAGTTACGAGACTGATTGACATTGAGACTCCTTTTGCTCCTTGGTGGCATGGGAACAGAGTTCTCACTGAATCCATGGATGAAAGGAGTCCAGAAAAGAAAAGCAAAAAACAAAAGAAATTCACCTTATTTATTGGTATAAAATGTTAAAGTAAACAACTACGAACCTTGCCTTCCAGACCTCGCTGCATTGAAGATCAAGACAAAACATGGGAAAGGTGCGCACTAGCGTGTGTGGCAGGTGTTTGAAAGGGCAGGAGAAGGGAAAGGGAGAACGGCAGAAGGACGAGGAGGGCGTGCTTGAAAGAAGGGGAGGACACTATTGTTTTTTCGATTTTTTACGCTCATATTCTACTCGTAAAAATCGTGATTGGCTAGCTAGAATTAAATTTGTGTCGATCACCACCAACCTATTGTGGTTGAATTAAACGTCACTCTGTTTTCAAGCTCTCACATAAACAATCTCAAACTCGCCGCCAATGGTGCCTTTTTGATCTGATTCAAAGCGTTTGGGTAGAAATTCGAGTTTATTGTAACAGTTTTTAATTTCCTTACACACACATTGCAAACAAGTTGTGAGGAATTTTCTAATTTTTTTTATGGGTTCCAGCCACATTTGTTAGTCGTTCAGTGCCCATACAACACTGAACAATTTCTTTTTCAGTGATGGTCTGAACAAATTCAAACAGGATTTTATTGAGACATATTCCACCAGTAGACTCCTTTCACAAACTCGACACGTGTCGTTGAAAGATTGCTCCTTTTTCCGGAAACAGTGTTTTCAATAATTGGTTACGCACTACTCTGCCATGAAAGTTTTTGGAAATAATGGTGCATTAAACAACATTCCTGTGTGGCGCTATTTTCCTGTGAACGTTTTTTATTGGATGCCATCTGACAATTAGAGATTTCGCAGCTGCCTTATTTTTGCATATTAATTAGGGGGTTCTTTCACGCATGCCCTCCTTGTTCTCCCACCATTCTCCCTTTTCCTTCTCCTTCTCCTGCAAACGCCTGCCACACAGGCTAGTGCTCACCTTTCCTGTGTTTCGTCTTGATCTTCAATGCGGTGAGATCTGGAAGGCGAGGTTTGTAGTGGGCGTTACTAAACACAGGAACGGAACAAAACGGAATATACCGGAATAAACCGGAATATGCCGGAATGAGGCAGAATAACACCGGAATGAAACAAAATGAACAAGAATGGTACTGGAATATACCGTAACGAGCCGGAATGACACCCAAATTGAGTGGAATATACCAGAATGAACCTGAAAATGCCAAAATTTGGTGTTTTAGTTAGCGCTGACCGATTTCGGTTTGTTTCAGTCAGCTTTTGTTGTGTCACATGATTCCATAGGGAATTGCATGTGTTTTTGCCTTTTGTACAAATGTAACACTTGGAACACTTCGATCACAAAAAAAAATTGACAGGTATATCTGTCGCTAAATGAATAATTGTTTGTTGTGGAAGTAACATTTTTGAACAAAATACAATAGCAAGAGAAACAATGTTATTCTAATAATTTGTTTTTGTCTATGGATCTCGGAGGCGGCTTTCACTGTGCTAGTCAGAAAACCTGTGAAAACTTTTATTTCACCTGACAGGTCAATTGTGTATTGAGCAATCACAATCAAGTTCATGGAACCAGAAACTAATTACTGTTATCTGCTTCCCACAACCCACACGTGATCATGGGGATATACGGAAATATAGATTTGCGCAAACGGGTGGAAGACTCCTTTTCTCTTCCTGATTGTTGGCAATAATGCCATTGAAGCTGAACGCATTGTTTCCTTGTTTGAAGAAAGAAGTCAGAAGCACAGAAGAAAGATCGATTGTTGATAATATATTTACATGAAGAATGTGAGAACATATCGTGACTTGTTCTGCAAGCCTTGTTACTTCCCCTTTAATGTAAACTACTCATTCCACAGTCTAGAATGATAAAAATTACTTTTTGTTCCTTGTCATTCCGGTCCACGCTAATCAGCTTGATTCTGGTGTCTTTCTGGTTTATTCTGCCTGTATTCTGTTGTCAGTTTTATTCGAGAGTCATTCCGCCTTGATCTGGCATATTGCGGTTTATTCCGGTATATTCCCCTTTATTAAAACTGGATCATTGGATAATGCAATTCGAGAGTTTTGATTGGCTAAGCCATCATGGGTTATGAGCCATTATACCATGATCTACAAACACGGCAAATATACGCGTGATTTTTTGGGCCTTTTTATTTTTATTGTAGTTTAGTTTCTATATTTTGGGGGAGTTTTTAATAAAACAATTATTCCACTCAACCTTGTTGGATATGAGATGATTATATCCAACTCGGCGCTACCACGCCTCGTTGGCTATCTATCATCTCATATCCAATCGCGCTCATGGAATAATTGTTAATTATTTGTGTGTCATTCGGCCTCATTCCGGCTCATTTCGGTATATTACCAGTCACCATTCTTGTTCATTCCGGTGTCATTCGGGCCTCATTCCGGCTTATTCCGGGTTATATTTACCATTCCGTTGCTGTTCCTGTGTCTTAGTAAACACCATGTCAAGTGTATGTGTCTTGGCATCAGGGCGAGGGTTCCCCCTGACAAGTTATAAGGTTGAGGATATGGGATTCTGGCACTGAAGTGCTTTGCTCTTGTGACCAGACGTCTTATGATAGGTAGAGGGAGCATGTCATAAATGGGGTCTTTTGAACAACTGCTCTGCATATATCCATGGCACTCCTGACTTGTGCTTTGTACATAATTTCTCATTCTTTGACATCACTGGGTTGCTGCTATTCGCAGTCTCCTTGCCCCCAGTGCCGTTTTGTAACCCCACCGAAAGCGGAAAATTCGATTGTTAAAACGCTAAAAGGCATAGAATGAACAATTAGTATGGAATTTTGTGGTGGTTTTTATTTCAATAAAACCATGATGTTTTGATTGAGTAAATAATGGAAAATCTGTCACTATGGGCACTTCAGGCTTTAGTTTATTCTCTTGCACCATGCCAGTGGACTGCATTTGGTTGTACACATCACATGATATCATCACCATGTCTGTGGCAGTCAACACCTACACTGGAGATGCTCCAAGAAACTTTTTAATTTACTGGCAGTTGGCTATTTAAACAGAATTAGAATTTAAAAGATTACACACTGCAAGGAAGGAGACACTTAAATGAGGGACTTGAATGCTCCAATCATATTGTGAGTTTATATTAAGTGAATGCAGAGTTTATTGGAGACGAGGCAGATAATTCAGCAAGTGATGCTGTGTTACATTTTTTGTCAGTATATACCTATTCTATATAGGTTTTGCATCTATCAGTAAACAAATAATACCTGAAATTGCATGTTCAGTTGATTTTCTAGCACAAAAGCCGAAATTATTGTTTGTTACAGAAGAGTTGATTGAAGGACTGAGAGTAAAAAAAATACAGGCTAGGGTGAGAACTTGGAACGATCTATTTAGGATTACATTAGCCAATTTGAGGCTCTAGACATATAGGTTGTAACTTGTTGCAAGGTGTCTTTGGTCGCACCAAGGTGACACTTGTGAAGTCATCTTCTGTTGTGCTATCTGCCCTACAATTGTTAAGTTTTGATGGCTTATTGTTTGGATCCCATCACCAACGGATTCCTGTCTTGGCAGTAACACATGGCTACCAATATGTTTGCCATCTTGTCTGCTGGCTCATTGACCTTACAATGTGTCCAAGGATATTAAATGTAATCCTTTTCCGATTGCTCAAACCGCACGTGAAGTCGAACTGATTTGCCCACTGATGTTGTTTTCATTTACTGATCAATCGATCAACCTCAAGCTCATTAAGTAGAAATCATGCTCTGTGAATCTTGAATCCTCTGTGCTTCAGGTATTTGGTCCAGCAGGTCTTTTTTTTTCTTTTTTTTACAGGTGATGGGCTAGCGGGTGACAGGTAATCGGTTGATGGGGTGACAGATAACCTCACAGGAAAATGTACATCAGGGTCATCCCACACAGTATCAATAATTACTTTTTCCATATTTTAGAATCCTGTTAGATGCACTGGTTAAATCAAACAAACAATTCTTACTTGTGATGATGTTTTTTTTGGGTGATGTATGCACTTGTTGAAAAGTTGGGATTAATATTATATATAATTAACTCATGCCCCAGTCTATATTTGAACTTTGGACAGGAAGTATTGGTTAAGTGAACAAGGGGGACAAGGGTGGCGTTTAACATCCTCGCCTGGACAGTGCAGATGTATTTTGGCGGGCAATAGTAGTCAATGATACACCCATCTTGAATGACCTGTGAAACAAATTTTATTTATGCTTGCCTTAATGAAGTTTTGTTGTCATGAAAGTAGGGCAACTTTAATAGTTGTAATTTTCATGATGGCAGCACCTGGAGAAATTTTGGAAGTGGAAATAGCCTATACACCTGTATTCATATTAAATGGTGTTACAAAAATTTTTTCTTGTCGGGCAATTTTCAGATTTTGACGCATTCTGTAAAAGAAAAAGTAATCAATATTGGCTTAACCCAATGCCCATTAGCCTGGCAGTGTCTTGTTACCAGTTACCCATTTCCTGACCACCCATCACCCATTACCTGTCACCTTTCATCCACCACCAGTTACTCCATTTTTACCCAGAGGAAGAAAAGACCTGGGGTCACCAGTTTGTTTCGAAGGAAGGATAGGCCCTATACCCACTGGATAAATCACTATCTACTGGTAACTCAATTTGGTTGTGCTAGTGTTTATCCGACTGGATATGTGTTCTGTCTTTTGAACAATGGAGGCCTGCAGTATTTGGTTGGCAGTCATTTGGATTAAGTTTCTCTTACGTTTCCTTAAAGCTCTGGGTATTCCTAAGGTACACTCAAGGATCTCGTGCTCGGAAAGTGTGTTCAAGCCAGGAAGCTTGCAGTCTGTCGTGATGTGCGATTAACTTAATTTATTTCATTCCATGTTTGGAACGGTAGTTTTCACTTAAAACATTCAATTTGTCACCTCTAGCTGTTTTCTTCACGGTGCCGTCACATTTAGGAAAATTTAGGAAAATTAGAAACTTTGAGTCTTCGAGTAGTTAACAAAGGCTATTGTTCATGCATTAGTGAACTTCACATGCAACTCTCTTCTCTTTTGGCATTCCTAAATAACAAACTTATCATCTTCAGAAAGTCGTTTAACGCAGGTGCTCCATTAAGTTTTGGAGATACTTAAAAGTAAGTTTGATTGCTCTCAAATATGCCCGTATTTCACTAGGTAACATGTACGGTACAGTTGGCTTCCAGTTGTTTATCGTATTCAGTTTTAAACACCTCCCTGCTTTTAGTCTACCCCCCAAAGCTGTTGACAATAAAGCCCTAGAAACAAATTAAAGGAATGCGGTTACCCCCATTCCACTTTAAGCTCGATCACTTTAGATGCCTCTTGTGACCAGGGACTTCTTTACTATGGCCAGAAAGAAATATAGATCGTTGGTGATTTGAGCCTTTGTATACAATGTATATTGGGACCATTACTCTGGAACAAACTGCCTCTCGAAAAGTCCGAGTCCAAATGGTTTTTTTATTATTTTAATCAAAGTTAGAATATTACCGTAGTTTTATGATAATTTTCATCATTCTAATTCTTAGTGATATATTGATGTTTGATTATGGTATTTTAAAGTGCCTCTACGAATCTTTATGATTTTGGTGCTTTATAAATTAAATATTAATAGTTTCTCTGCCAGTTCCCCAGAGACAACTGCATGGAAGCGCAGTAACGCGGCTTGGTATTGCAATAATTATGATTTCATTAAAGCAAGCAAGGTAACATCCCACTGAAATTACTTATAAATCCATAGATCTTTTGCATAAATGGCTAAGAAGTTTGGATAACAGCTTATGCAGTTTGATCCCAATGAGTTTTACTATGCAAGTGGTTGACAGCATTGGTCTTCCTCTAATGTATCTCTGGTTTCGTCCCTGTACATGCTTTAGTGACTGGGTGGGTTGAGTTTGATTGGTATTTGAACATGAGAGGTTTCTATCTAATGGTACACTTGGTTTCCCCTTGTTCATCAAAAGTTACTGTTTTCATTACTCTTTTGATGTCTTTAAGGTGGATCAAACCAGTTTTAAACGACTTTCGAGGCAACATTTTGTATTAGAAGGATTGGCACATACAAACCTGTAGATCATGTATTAGCAATGTTGTGGTACCATATTAAGAAATACCATCAGTTTTGATGGAGCAAGATGCAGTCTTCCGGAAAGAGGGGTATTGTGACGTAATGAGTCACAGTGGCAAGGTGGGAAAGCCCTGTAAAACGCACCCTTTATTTTGTCACAAGTTGCATATATCTCGAAAACAAGTTTTGCTGACCCTCCATTTTTATTGCTTCAGCAGCACAGCACCCAACGATGCAAACTTTCTGCAAAGTGTTTAAGCCACCGTTTAGTCTATGATTTTTGTTTAAGATGGGCTTCTGACTCTGCTCCACATAAGTTATTAAAAAATCGTCATCTTGCTTTTACTGATCATCTTTCCAGCAATTTAAAAAAACATGGTGGTCCTTTTTTCTAGTTGTTTTTTGGGATATTGATCAACCCTTAACGTTAAAATATTGATGTTTTTTTGTGTGCTTTCCTATTGCCAAGGTAACTTATTATGTCACAATAATGAGGGCATCTTGTTTGGAAAAAATTGAAGGGCTCGATGCATAGACCTAGTAAGTGACAATTTCGTCGATTTTTAGTTTTACTCAAAACTAGCCCAAATTTTGCAAGTTGACTGGAAGTGAACTTAAGAACATTGCCCTGGTGACCTTTGTAAACCAATTTGAGCTTTATTTTTGACAAATAAGGTATACAAAAATACCATCGGCTTCGCGTTTGAAAACAATGCAATCGGCGAAGCGACACTTTAATTCAAATTTATTTTAGTTGATTTATAGTCTCCTGGGTAAGGTATTATTTTTAAAGAAGTTGTGCTCATGTTTATGAGCTCAAGTGTTTATGTTTATAAATTATTGCTTTTAATTCAGAATGACTAAAGTGAAATGGTTAAGTACTGTAACCCTTCCCCACAGGAGTCAATTGGTGGAGCTTTAGGTGTGGATGGATTTAAAAATTTAATTTTAAGAAAAACACGACACTCCTGAGTTTTACAGACATGTTTCGGCAGTTGCCTCTGCCATCTTCAGTGTGAAATGAACAATAAATTACAGTGAAATATAAATACTAGAGAAATTACAATAATAATAATGACAGTAATTAAGACTACAACAATAGTAATTCAAAATTAAACAGAAAATTTTAAATTAACGTGTTTGACCCGTGCGTTAAGTGTTGGGGTTTGTCCCCAAAATATGTGCAATGCCTCTTTGATTTTGAGTCCAGATGCTTGAAAATGTGTGAGGCCCTGTCCGTTTCCAAATGTTTCCTTACACGTGTGTTGAAATGTCTGGTGGTTTCACCGACAGCAAGCTGCACAGCCTGCACACGAAAATTTATAAACAACACATGATCGGAGTCCATTGGGGACAGGGTCCTTCCACTAAAGAGGCTACCTACTTTGAAAGAGGAAAACACTAACACGATGTTTGCATTATTACAATAGAAATGTGAAAGTCGACGAATGCGCTTTTGGGCAATGCTAGAAAAATAACCTATGTAGGGTAATTTGAAATAAAAGTATTGGCCGCTTGTTCACTAGTTGATCTTACAGAGTTGCCTGTTACACGCTGAGTGACATTTAATGATTCTTTCTATTAGCCTGGATGGATACAGGTTTTTCTTTGGGATGAATGTTAGTGACGCGATGTCCTCATTAAATGCTTGCCAGGTTTTACAAATCTTAAGAGTTCTATCAACAGGGTCTTGCATGACTAGCCCAGTTTTGTATGAAAATGAAGTAAAGCTAAAAAAACATGTTCATAAGCCGGTGTTTGTTTTCTTACGGAATACTCTGGTAACTACCATAGGCCCCGTGTTGTCAAAGGTATATCTAGAAAGGGAAGTTTCTTATCTGATTCCGCTTCCATTGTGTAATCGTATGTTGGGATGACAGGAGTTGAATCCTTTCTAGATATATGGTACCATTATTCCTCCAGTGAAACTTTAATTGTACTCGTTTTTTCTGTGACTTGCGTCTGTGATTCGATTTTCACTTAGTTTTCAAACTAGTCACTATTTGCATTAACATAATCAGTCATTTAAAGTCCAACTTGTCTTTTCACTGTAAGTGATCTTCTAAGCGGTTTTTGTCAAGGAGACTGCTAGTTTTGTTTGCTTTGTTAATTTTTACACTTTGTAAGTTACAAACAAGTTTCTTTTATTTGGATAATATTGTCTCATTAGTAAGCAATTAACAAAATAAACTTTTTCATGCTAGTGCTAATAAAAAATAACTTTGACTACCGTTATTGTATATTAAGTTTATTAATTGGGAATTTAATAAAACGAAATTAAAAGCTGAGTCTTTACTTGTTCAGTTTTATTTTACATATGTATATGAACAAAGAAGCAAGGTAGACACGCTCAACACCAACACATCACGCATGTGCGCACCAACCATTTGCACCCGTCATTTAGCAGCCATGGGAGCAGCTTGTTTCGCGCCGGCCATTGTGGAGCAGCCACTTAAAGGGGTGCCTAAAACACCTGCCTGGTATGTTAGCTACTCCATGCTGATGAGGCCCAGCAGGGCTGTAAACAGCTGTCCCATAATTTGTACCGTTGTAAATTCGAAGGTATCCGGCTCGTTTCTAGTATCCAGACCTCCTCTATGCCTATTGTCTTCAGAGCATGAGCCATCAAGTTTGCGAGTTGGCAATATGAGAAGTTTCAGCGGCCATGTTGAATATTTACGCGGTAAAGACTGTACCTGAGTTTGTAACGTCAACGAAATTTAGGGAGTTTTTGCAACGGACGACGGCAACGAGAACGTTACAAATTGCATATTTAGTGGGCAAAAACAATAGCTTTGCACACCCTGCACGTGCGTTTTCTAATTTTGTCCAATTCTGGCTGTGGTCTTGCCAAAACGCAACGTGAAACAAGCCAAATTTGAGGTTTTATGAAGAACGGCAGCTCTATCTTTTGTGTCTTCAAAACTCTTCACTGTGCCGCAGAGCGGGTACAAAAAGTGCGGATTCGCCGTATACGAGTTATGCCTGCGAACCCAGACTTAGTTCCGCCGGAAATACGCCTGCGTTCGCAGGCTAGATACGAGTGGACGCAAGGCGAAATCCGCTTAGAAAGAGTTGCCGCTTCAACAATATCCAGATCCGTGTGGACGGGGCCTTCAAAAACCAAGAAAATTTTCCTTCTTTGTGTGGGCTGTTTAATCCAAAGAGAATTGCGCGAGAAGCATGCATTGGACGGGACCATGTGACCATGGACTGGAAATCAATTTCCAAGATACAAAGGGTTCAGACATTGGATGAAAGTGAAAAAAGAATTCAGTGGCTGAGTTTCGCTTCAAAAAGCATGAAGTCACTGATAACCTGGAGGGTGTAAACTGCAGGTTGCAGGTTAGAGTATGCAGGTCACTGTTTGCATCCAAAGCTGAAAACAACCCACACCTTTACTAATGCCTACCAGTAGGCCTACAAATAATGTTTTAACACAAGGTTAGCACTTTGTAAAGGTTTTGGGGTGTTTCAGTCCATAGAAAAACAATGACCGGCAAACTTGCACTTTAAACATCCTCTGCTGATAACCTTCTTTAAATCGGTGTGTAGACCGTCGTCAATAATTGCCAACGAGTCAGTCCTTCTGAAGACAAAGGCCTGGCGAGGCGGCAGCTTATAGAGCCGCGAGAAGATTTTTAGGCGGACGAAATCTCAGAAGCTGCGTTCAAATTTGACTTGTAATGTAGACCAAAAGCTGTAGTGTGACCCAAGCGATTGAAATGTTGACCGTAGCGATAACCAATGATAGTGCCGCACGAGTACGCCCGCGTGATGTTTGCAGCCGCCAGATCACGCAAGCTTGGGCTCGTTGCACTTTAGCGACAAGCGTATAACTAGTGGATATTTTGTTTGTGAGCAACCCCTTCAGACAAAGGTGTTTACCGCAGCGAATAGGTCACTACAAACTTTGCTTTGACAAACAAAGTAGGGTTAAATAATGAGAGATTCTTTGCTTGGGGTTCCGACGCGGCGTCCCGGGCAATGACGCGAAAACAGCATATTGTTGTTTGTTTGGTTTTTTTATTGGCCTTGAATTTCATCATGGTTTGTACCCAATGAAATGAAGTGTCTCAACAAAGATAAAACTTGCCCCGTGCTATGACGTGTCCCCAAGTCCACCCGCTTCTCAGCTTCTAAATTTTAAGAATCGACCAAAAACCGCGAACCGTCGCAACGACTTTTCCTTGCTCCTTCAATTAAATCA
>NC_090895.1:26836741-26873164 GCF_036669925.1 Montipora capricornis | reverse complement strand
GCGTGGAAACCCGCAAGTAGCATCAAGAAGGTCCATGATATCTAGTGCTTTTATTTCAAAAAAGCTAACGAAGTTGATGTTAATTACACACTTTAATCCGCAAAATTGATTTTTACGGATATTGTTGGTGACGACAAAGTTTGTACGCTTGGTTTCAATGGCTTTCAAGTTACGAGACTGATTGACATTGACTCCTTTTTCGCTCCTTGGTGGCATGGGAACACGAGTTCTCCACTGAATCCATGTATGAAAGGAGTCCAGAAAAGATCAAAGCAAAAGACAAAAGAAATTCACCTTATGTATGTGTTATAAACTGTTAAAGTCAACACCTACGAACCTTGGCCTATCCAGACCTCGCTTGCATTGAAGATCAAGACAAAACAGGTGAAAGGTGCGCACTAGCGTGTGTGGCAGTGTTTGAAAGTGCAGGATAAGGGAAAGGGTAGAACGGCAGACAGGACGAGGATGGCTTGCCTTGAAAGAAGGGGAAAGGGGAAAAAAAAAACAGCTATTGTTTTTTTTTTTTTTTTCGATTTTTTACGCTCATAGCGACTCGTAAAAAGCGTGATTGGCAGCTAGAAAAATTTGGTGTCGATCAGGCCACCAACCTATTGGGTTGAATTAAAACGTCACTCTGTTTTCAAGCTCTCACATAAACAATCTCAAACTCAGTCGCCGCCAACGGTGCCATTTTGATCTGCGTCAAAGCGTTTTGGTAGAAATCTCGAGTTTATTTGTAAAGTTTTTTAAATTTTCCTTACACACACATTGCAAACAAGTTGTGAGGATTTTCTAAATGTTTTTTATTGGGTTCCAGCCACATTTGTTAGGTCGTTCAGTGCCCATACAACACTGAACAATTCTTTTTCATGTGATGGTCCCTTAACCAGTTCATAAGACCAGGGATTTTATTGAGACATATTCCACCAGTACAAACTCCTTTCACAACCTCTGCACGTGTCGTTGAAAGATTGCTCCTTTTTCCGGAAACAAGGTTTTTCAATAATTGGTTTCGCCACTACTCTGGCCATGAATTTTTTGGAATAATGGTGCATTAAACAACAGTACTGTTTGGCGCTATTTTCCTGTGAACGTTTTGTTTATTGGATGCCATCTGACCAATTAAGAGATTTCGCAGCTGCCTTATTTTGTTTGCATATTAATTAAGGTTTCTTTTCACACACTGCATGCCCTCCTTGTTTTCGCCCCACCCACCATTCTCCCCTTTCCTTCTCCTTCCGCCGCCTGCCCGCCTGCCACACAGGCTGATGCTCACCTTTCTGTGTTTCGTCTTGTGATCTTCAGATGGCGGTTAGATCTGGAAGGCGAGGTTTGTAGTGGGCGTTACTAAACACAGGAACGCAACAAAATATACCGGAATAAACCGGAATATGCCGAAATGAGGCAGAATAACACTGGAATGAAACAAAATGAACAAGAATGGTACTGGAATATACCGTAACGAGCCGGAATGACACCCAAATTGAGTGGGAATATAACCCAGAATGAACCTGAAAATTCCAAAATTTGGTGTTTTAGTTAGCGCTGACCGATTTTCGGTTGTTTCAGTCAGCTTTTGTTGTGTCACATGATTCCATAAAGGAATTGCATGTGTTTTTGCCTTTTGTACAAATGTAACACTTGGAACACTTCGATCACAAAAAAAAATTGACAGGTATATCTGCGCTAAATGAATAATTGTTTGTTGTGGAAGTAACATTTTTTTGAACAAAATACAATAGCAAGAGAAACAATGTTATTCTAATAATTTGTTTTTGTCTATGGATTTCGGAGGCGGCTTTCACTGTGCAAGTCAGAAAACCCGTGAACATTTTTATTTCATTCTGACAGGTCAGTTGTGTATTGACCAATCACAATGAAGTTTCAGGGAACCACAAACTAATTACCGTTAATGCTTGCCTGCTTCCCACGACCCACACGTAATGGAGATATACGGATTAGATTCCCGCAAACAGCCAGAAGACTCTTTTTCTCTCCCGATTGTTGGCAATAATGCCATTGAACCTGAACGCTGTGTTTCCTTATTTGAAGAAAGAAGTCAGAGGCACAGAAGAAAAGATCGATTGTTGATAATTATTTACATGAAGAATTGTGATAACATATCGTGACTTGTTCTGCAAGCCTTTACTTCCCCTTTAATGTAAACTTACTCATTCACAGTCTAGAATGATAAAAAATTACTTTTTGTTCCTTTCATTAGCTTCATTCTCGGTGTCTTTCTGGTTTATTCTGCCTTATTCTGTTGTCAGTTTTATTCGAGAGTCATTCCGCCTTGATCTGGCATATTGCGGTTTATTCCGGTATATTCCCCTTTATTAAAAATGGATCATTGATAATCAATTCGAGAGTTTTGATTGGCTAAGCCATCATGGGTTATGAGCCATTATACCATGATCTACAAACAACGGCAAATATACGCGTGATTTTTTGGGCCTTTTTATTTTTTTTGTAGTTTAGTTTCTATATTTTGGGGGCGTTTTTAATAAAACAATTATTCCACTCACGCTTGTTGGATATGAGATGATTATAGCCAACTCGGCGCTACACGCCTCGTTGGCTATCTATCATCTCATATCCATGCGCGCATCATGGAATAATTGTTAATTATTTGTGTGTCATTCGGCCTCATTCCGGCTCATTTCGGGATATGCCAGTACCATTCTTGTTCATACCCGGTGTCAATTCGGCCTCATTCCGGCTTATTCCGTGTATATTCCCTTCCATTCTGTTCCTGTGTTTATAACACCTGTCAAGTGTATGTGTCTGGCATCAGGTAAGGTGAGGGTATGGTCTGGCAACTGAAGTGCTTGCTCTTGTGACCAGACGTCTTATGATAGGTAGAGGGAGCATGTCATAAAGGTCTTTTGAACACTGCTCTGCATATTCCATGACACTCCTGACTTGTGCTTTGGTACATAATTTCTCATCTTTTGACATCACTGGTCTGCTATTCGCAGTCCTCCTTGCCACAGTGCCGTTTTGGTACCCCACCGGAAGCGAAAATTCGATTTTAAAACGCTAAAAGGCATGAATGAAAATTAGTGGAATTTTGGTGGTTGTTTTTATTTCAAAAACCATGATGTTTGATTGAGTAAATAATGGAAAATCTGTCATGATGCACTTCAGGCTTTAGTTTATTCCTTGCCATGCCAGTGGACGCATTTGGTTTTACACATCACATGATATCATCACCATGTCTGTGGCAGTCAACACATACACTGGAGATGCTCCAAGAACTTTTAATTTACTGCGTTGGCTATTTAAACAGAATTAGAATTTAAAGATTACACACTGCAAGGAAGGAGACACTTAAATGAGGGACTTGAATGCTCATCATATTGTGAGTTTATATTAAGTGAATGAGAGTTTATTGGAGACGAGGCAGATAATTCAGAAGTGATGCTGTGTTACATTTTTGTCAGTATATACCTATTCTATATAGGTTTGCATCATCAGCAAACAATAATACCTGAAATTGCATGTTCAGTTGATTGTCTAGCACAAAAGCCGAAATTATTGTTTGTTACAGAAGGAGTTTATTGAAGACTGAGAGTAAAAAAATACACTGTAGGGTGAGAATTGGAACGATTATTTAGGATTACATTAGCCAATTTGATGCTCTAGCCATATAGTTGTAACTTTTGCAGTGTCTTTGGTCGCACCAAGGTGACACTTTGAAGTCAGCTTCTGTTGTGCTTCTGCCCTAATTGTAAGTTTTGATGGCTATATTGTTTTGGATCCCATCACCAACGGATCCTGTCCTGGCAGAAACATGGCTACCAATATGTTTGCCTCTTGCTGCTGCTCATTGACCTTACAATGTGTCAGGATATTAAATGTAATCCTTTTCCGATGCTCAACGAACGTGAAGTCGAACTGATTTGCCCCACTGATGTTGTTTCATTTACTGATCATCGATCAACTCAGCTCATTAAGTAGAATCCTGCTCGTGATCTGATCCTCTGTGCTTTCAGGTATTTGGTCCAGCAGGTCTTTTCTACAGGTGATGGGTAGCGGGTGACAGGTAATCGGTGATGGGTGACAGATAACCTCAGAATGTACATCAGGTCCCACACAGTATCAATAATTACTTTTCCACATTTTAGAATCCTGTTAGATGCACTTAAATCAAACAAACAATTCTTACTTTGATGATGTTTTTGTGATTATGCACTTTTGAAAAGTTGGATTAATATCAACAAACTCATGCCTAGTCTATATTTGAACTTTAGAAGGAGTATTGGTAAGTGAACAAGGGGGAAAGGGGAAGGGGGGTTAACATCTCAGCCTGCAGTGCAGATGTATTTTGGCGGGCAATCGTTCAATGCCACCATCTTGAATGACTGTGACAAATTTGTTATGCTTGCCTTAATGAAGTTTGTGTCATGAAAGCAGGGCAACTTAATAGTTGTAATTATTCATGATGGCAGCACCTGGAGAAATTTGGAAGTGGAAATAAGCTATAGACCTTATTCATATTAAATGGCGTTAAATTTTTTTTTTTTGGCATTTCAATTTGACGCATTCTGTAAAAGAAGTAATAATATTGCTTAACCCAATGCCCATTAGCCTGGCAGTTCTTGTTACCAGTTACCCATTTCCTGACACCCGTCACCCATTACCTGTCACCCGTCATCCACCACCAGTTACCCATTACCCATAGAAAAGACCTGGTCCCAGTTGTTCGAAGGAAGGATAGCCCTATCCACTGGATAAATCACTATCTACTGGATAACTCAATTGGTTTTGCTAGTGTTTATCCGCTGGATAGTGTTATCTGTCTTTTGAACAATGGAGGCCTGCAGTATTTGGTTGGAGTCATTTGGATTATAGTTCTCTACGTTTCCTTAAGCTCTGGGTATTCTAAGGTACACCAAGGATCTTGTGCTGGAAAGTGTGTTCAAGCCAGGAAGCTTGCTGTTCGTGATGTGATTACTTAATTATTTCATCATGTTGGAACTGTAGTTCATTAAACATTCAATTTGTCACCTCTAGCTGTTCTCATGGTGCCGTCACATTTAGAAAAATTAGAAAATTAGAAATTTGAGTCTTGAGTTAACAAAAGCTATTGTTCATGCATTAGTGACTTCACATGCAACTCTCTTCTCTTTGGCATTCCTAAATACCAAACTTATCATCTTCAGAAAGTCTTTAACGCAGGTGCTCCATTAAGTTTTGGGATACTTAAATTAAGTTTGATTGCTCTTCATATGCCGTATTTCACCTAGTACATGTACGGTACAGTGGCTTCCAGTTGTTTACCGTATTCAGTTTAACTCCTGCTTTTAGTCCACAAAGCTGTTAACAATAAAGCCCTAGAACATATTAAAGGACTGCTGTTACTCCATTCCATTTAAGCTTATCACGTAGATGCTCTTGTGACCAGGGACTTCTTACTATGCCCAGAAATTATAAGATCATTGGTGGTTGGGCCTTTGTATACAATGTATATTGGACCATTACTCTGGAACAAACTGCCTCTCGAAAAGTCGAGTCCAAATGTTATTATTTTTAATCAAAGTTAGCATATAGTTTATGATAATTTTCTCATTAATTCTTAGTGATATATTGATTTTAATTATGTATTTTAAAGTGCCTTAGAATCTTTATGATTTTGGTGCTTTATAAATTAAATATTATATTTTCTGCCAGTTCACAGAACAACTGATGAAGCGCAGTAAGCGGCTTGGTATATTATGCATAATTATGATGCATTAAAGCAAGCAAGGTAACATCCCACTGAAATTACTTTCAAATCATAGACCTTTTCATAATGCTAAGAAGTTTGGATAAGCCTATGAGTTTGATCCATGAGTTTTACTACGCAGTGGTGACAGCATTGGTCTTCCGCTAATGTATCTCTGGTTTCATCCCTGTACATGCTTTATGACTGTGGGTTGAGTTTGATTGGTATTTGAACTGAGAGGTTTTTATCTAATGGTACACTGGTTTCCCCCTGTTCATCAAAAGTTACTGTTTCATTACTCTTTTGATGTCTTTAAGGTGACTCAAACCAGTTTTAACACTTTCGAGCAACATTTGTATTAGAAGGATTAGCACAACAAAACTGTATCATGTATTAGCAATGTTGTGGTACCATATGAAATACCATCATTTTGATGGACAAGATGCAGTCGTTATTGTGACGTAATGAGTCACATTGGCAACAGGGAAAGCCCTGTAAAAGCACCCTTTATTTTGTCACAAGTTGCATATATCTCGAAAACAAGTTTGCTGACCCTCCATTTTTATTGCTTCAGCAGCACCCAAGATGCAACTTTCTGCAAAGTGTTAAGCCACCTTAAGTCTATGATTTTGTTAAGATGGCTCTGACTCTGCTCCACATAATTTATTAAAAAATGTCATCTTGCTTTTATGATCACTTTCCAGCAATAAAACATGGTGGTCATCTAGTTGTTTTGGGACATGATCAACTTAAGTTAAAATATTGAATGTTTTTTCTGTGCTTTCCTATTGCCAAGGTAACTTATTATGTCACAATAATGAGGGCATCTTGTTTGGAAAAAATTGAAGGGCTCGATGCATAGACCTAGTAAGTGACAATTTCGGTCGATTTTTAGTTTTACTCAAAACTAGCCCAAATTTTGCAAGTTGACTGGAAGTGAACTTAAGAACATTGCCTTGGTGACCTTTTTAAACCAATTTGAGCTTTATTTTTGACAAATAAGGTATACAAAAATACCATCGGCTTCGCGTTTGAAAACAATGCAATCGGCGAAGCGACACTTTAATTCAATTTATTTTAGTTGATTTATAGTCTCCTGGGTAAGGTATTATTTTTAAAGAAGTTGTGCTCATGTTTATGAGCTCAAGTGTTTATGTTTATAAATTATTGCTTTTAATTCAGAATGACTAAAGTGAAATGGTTAAGTACTGTAACCCTTCCCCACACGCGTCAATTGGTGGAGCTTTAGGTGTGGATGGATTTAAAAAATTTAATTTTAAGAAAAACACGACACTCCTGAGTTTTACAGACATGTTTCGGCAGTTGCCTCTGCCATCTTCAGTGTGAAATGAACAATAAATTACAGTGAAATATAAATACTAGAGAAATTACAATAATAATAATGACAGTAATTAAGAATACAACAATAGTAATTCAAAATTAAACAGAAAATTTTAAATTAACGTGTTTGACCCGTGCGTTAAGTGTTGGTTTGTCCCAAAATATGTGCAATGCCTCTTTGATTTTGAGTCCAGATGCTTGAAAATGTGTGAGGCCCTGTCCGTTTCCAAATGTTTCCTTACACGTGTGTTGAAATGTCTGGTGGTTTCACCGACAGCAAGCTGCACAGCCTGCACACGAAAATTTATAAACAACACATGATCGGAGTCCATTGGGGACAGGGTCCTTCACACTAAAGAGGCTACCTACTTTGAAAGAGGAAAACACTAACACGATGTTTGCATTATTACAATAGAAATGTGAAAGTCGACGAATGCGCTTTTGGGCAATGCTAGAAAAATAACCTATGTAGGGTAATTTGAAATAAAAAGTATTGGCCGCTTGTTCACTAGTTGATCTTACAGAGTTGCCTGTTACACACTGAGTGACATTTAATGATTCTTTCTATTAGCCTGGATGGATACAGGTTTTTCTTTGGGATGAATGTTAGTGACGCGATGTCCTCATTAAATGCTTGCCAGGTTTTACAAATCTTAAGAGTTCTATCAACAAGGGTCTTGCATGACTAGCCCAGTTTTGTATGAAAATGAAGTAAAGCTAAAAAAACATGTTCATAAGCCGGTGATTGTTTTCTTACGGAATACTCTGGTAACTACCATAGGCCCCGTGTTGTCAACGTATATATCTAGAAAGGGAAGTTTATTATCTGATTCCGCTTCCATTGTGAATCGTATGTTGGGATGACAGGAGTTGATCCTTTCTAGATATATACCATTTTCCTCAATGAACTTTAATTACTAGTTTTTCTGTGACTTGCGTCTGTGATTCGATTTTCACTTAGTTTCAACTAGTCACTATTTGATTAACATAATCAGTCATTAAAGTCAACTTGTCTTTTCACTGTAAGTGATCTTCCTAAGTTTTGCAAGGAGACTGCTGGTTTGTTTGCTTTGTAATTTTACACTTGTAAGTTACAAACAAGTTTCTTTTATTTGATATATTGTCTCATTAGTAAGCAATTAACAAAATAAACTTTTTCATGCTAGTGCTAATAAAAAATACTTGACTACCGTTATTGTATATTAAGTTTATTAATTGGGAATTTAATAAAACAATTAAAACGAGTCTTTAATTGTTCAGTTTTATTTACATTGTAATATGAAAAAGAAGCAAGGTGACACGCTAACACCAACACATCACGCATGCGCACAACCATTTCACCCGGTCATTTAGCAGCCATGGACAGCTGTTTCGGCCGCATGTGGAGCAGCCACTTAAAGGGGTGCCTAAAACACCTGCCTGGTATGTTAGCTACTCCATGCTGATGAGGCCCAGCAGGGCTGAAACAGCTGTCCATAATTGACCGGGTGAAATCGAAGGTATCCGGATTCGTTCTAGTATCCAGGACTCCTCTATGCCTATTGTCTTCAGAGCATGAGCCATCAAGTTTGCGAGTTGGCAATATGAGAAGTTCAGCCGCCATGTTGAATATTTACGCGGTAAAGACTGGACCTGAGTTTGTAACGTCAACGAAAATTAGGGAGTTTTTGCAACGGCGACGGCAACGAGAACGTTACAAATTTGCATATTTAGTGGGCAAAAACAATAGCTTTGCACACCCTGCACGTGCGTTTTCTAATTTTGTCCAATTCTTTGCTGTGGTCTGCCAAACAGCAACGTGAAAAAGCCAAATTTGAGGTTTTATGAAGAACGGCAGCTCTATTCTTTGTGTCTTCAAAACTCTTCACTGTGCCGGAGAGCGGGTACAAAAAGTTGCGGATTCGCCGGATACGAGTTAGCCTGCGAACGCAGACGTATTTCCGCCGGAAATACGCCTGCGTTCGCAGGCTAGATACGAGTGGACGCAAGGCGAATCCGCTGAGAAAGAGTTGCCGATTCAACAATATCCAGATACGTGTGGACGGGGCCTTAAAAAAACAAGAAAATTTTCCTCTTTGTGTGGCCTGTTTAATCCAAAGAGAATTGCGCGAGAAGCATGCATTGGACGGGACACTGTGACCATGGACTGGAAATCAATTCCAAAGATACAAAGGGTTCAGACAATGGATGAAAGTGAAAAAAGAATTCAGTGGCTGAGTTTCGCTTCAAAAGCATGAAGTCACTGATAACCTGGAGGGTGTAAACTGCAGGTTGCAGGTTAGAGTTGCAGGTCACTGTTTCACCAAAGCTGAAACAACCCAAAACTTTACTAATGCTAACATTAGGCCTAAAAAATAATGTTTTAACACAAGGTTAGCACTTTTGTAAAGGTTTGGGTTGTTTCAGTCATAGAAAAACAATGACCTGCAACTTGCACTTTACATCCTCTGCTGATAACCTGCTTTAAACGGTGTGTAGACCGTCGTCAATAATTGCCAACGAGTCAGGCCTTCTGAAGACAGAAGGCCTGGCGAGGCGGCAGCTTATAGAGCCGCGAGAAGATTTTTAGGCGGACGAAATCTCAGAAGCGCTTCAAATTTGAGTGTAATGTAGACCAAAAGCTGTAATGTAGACCAAAGCGATGAAATGTTGACCGTAGCGATAACCAATGAGAGTGCCGCACGAGTACGCCGCGTGATGTTTGCAGCCGCCAGATCACGCAAGCTTGGCTCGTTGGCACTTTAGCGACAGCTATAACTAGTGTATATTTTGTTTGTGAGCAACCCCTTCAGACAAAGGTTTACAGCAGCGATAGGTCACTACAAAACTTGCTTGACAAACAAAAGAGGTTAATGAGAGATTCATTGCTTGGGGATCCGACGCGGCGTCCGTGACATGACGCGAAAACAGCATATTGTTGTTTGTTTGGTTTTTTTATTGTCCGTGAATTTCACAGGTTGTTACCCAGGAAATGAAGTGTCCAACAAAGATAAACTTGCCCCGTGCTATTGACGTGTCCCCAAGTCCACCCGCTTCTCAGCTTCTAAATTTAAGAATCGACCAAAAACCGAGAACAGGCGCAACGACTTTTCCTTGCTCCTTCAATTAAATCAATGACAAGGAAAAAAAATGCTTCCGCATTATTTTGTTGAGCCGCTATTACACGTTGAAACTTTTAGCTGAAACTTATGTGCAACGGCGGTGCAAAACAAGTTACAGCAGGCATTGCACGGTGCACCATAAAAGGTCGAAACTCGTTGGGGAACGTTGAAACTGGTCTCGAAATGTTGTTTACATGGCCGGCCGTGGCCGGTTTCTGATTGGCTTATGCAGCGTAGCGAAACAAGACCGAGGGAGACCATGTTACACGGTGTAATGCAGATGATTCCTGAAACTTGTTTCGCAGCGTCGATGCACGCAACTTTCAGCTAAAAGTTTCTACTTGTAACAGCGGCTTTGTTATTTCATGTTTTCAATGTTTCATAACTTAAGAGAGGCCGTGACCTCGCGATACCGGTGCGACGCTCTAACGTCAGTGGCTTCATAGCTCAGTTGGTTAGAGCGTCGCACCGGTATCGCGAGGTCACGGGTTCAAACCCCGTTAAAGTCCTGAATTTTTCAGGCTTCTTTACGCAAGTGCAGAAATTGCGTTCATAACTGCGAGAATCATAGCTTCACTTGATTTGTGAATCTTGTTACGCTACGCCGTGTAAGCCAATCAGAAACCGCAACTTACGCGCCAAGGCCATGGAAGAAGTATCGACTTGTTTTGCAGAAATCTGGCATTGTTCCTGAACAAGTTTCGAACTTTTAAGTTATACGGTGCAACGACTGCTTTCGCAGCGCAGTTGCACGTAAGTCTCAGCTGAAAGTGTCAGCGACTTAAATTAACGTCTTGTTCTGTATTTAAAAACAATTCAGAACATGGTCACACCCACTCAGCCATTAGATAGAAGTATGCCCTCGTGGCCTTCTCTCTATGCTCGAGGCACTATATCCCATGGTATACTCGCGTTCATTGTCTTAGCCTTACATGAGCATTTCATCTTTTTCACGGAATTCGTGCATTTGATAATATCACGCTGGCTTCTGCACGAACTTTTACCAAAATGATCAAAGCGCACGTGAAGCCTACAACACGGTCAACACGTGTTTTCAAAGCGTTTTTTTTTTTTTTTGCGGCGTTGTCATAACAAATTTGATTACAAAAAATTCGATTCGATAAAAAGAGTCTTTCTCATTATAATCATACATTGATTTTGCATGCAAAAAATCATAGAATAATTTGGTCGACGCCCTATTGCACTTTGCATTTGCAAGGGACGTCAAATTAGCATCAATAGCACTGATTTTCACGGCTAAAGCACATAGGTGAAGTTTTCCACGTGTAGATGTTACAAACATGAGGTTACATGGGGCACACTTTGTTGTCACTTGATTTAGGCCTACCAGCCAATCAACGACCTTCGTAAACGAAATAAATTGAAGCCCAGTTAGGAGACTCCCTGCTTCGCCTTCCGGCAAACAGCTTTTGGCTTTTGCCGAAGAAGGTTATCAAGTTATCGTTGCGGGGAAGAAGAAGTGATCTTGACGAATATGATGCTGCGTTCCAGACACAAGAACGACTTCAGAGAAGACAAATCATTTAAAAGACGGACCACAGTAAACTTGAGGTGAAGTATGTGCGTGCAAAAAACAAGTGCAAGATGCACACGGTGCGCAAAGTTATCACACTTAAGTGGGGCGTTTGTTCTGTTTGTGGTGCATTTCTCTTGAGAATTAGCTATCGTTTAGTAAATTCTGCTGTGGAAGGGTTGAGTTTTTCGCATTTTTGCAGTATATATTATACGCCTTCACAGCACTCCGTTGTCTAAAATGTCTTCTAAAAATTAGCCCTTAAATCTTGGCAATCTATGTTCTTGTTAGAAAAGTTTCAAAATATTCCTTTCCAAATTTCTAAGCAGGTTTTTGACGAGAATAAAGTGAATTTCATCGTTAACAGACGCAGATAACAAGCATGTATGTTGTCGTTGCTCTTTGCAAACTATGAAACAATTTCTCTCCAGTATTTGAGTGAGCGAGCAATTTGGATCTTGTAGTCATCGTAAAATTTCCTTAAATAAACCAACCGCTACCAGTGGCACATTTCACCTCGTTTCTTAAGGATTGGACGCGATGCAAATTGTGACGCCAAAGTTCATGTTATTACCATCTTTGGAGTAATTTAAAAGTGTGGTAGAAGCTTATCACATTTCGCTGATACAATTGTGTCCTTCATTCACGTATTCACTATCAATTACAACCAGACTTGCAAACACATGAAATGTATGGTCCTTCCCGCTCTGAGTTCGAAAAAACCAAATCCTGCGATAATGTTGGGCACTCCTGTTACTGTAATCTATTAAAAGAACCGCAATACTTTAAATTTAAACTTTGGCTACGCACTCCTTTCAATTACTTCAGAGGCAAAATGTTTATACTTTTTGAAGTGCGGCGCGTTTAAGATTTAGTTAAAATCCATCTTTAAAAATCGTTCGGCAACTCCTTATTTTTTCTATGTCTTGATCCACGTCTCCGTCATAGAGGCAAGCGAATGAAAGGACAAAGGCAAATAACATATGTATATGGACACATGTCAATATCACTATCCATTTAACGCATGCGACCCTTTCCAGTCATCACGCCCCTGAATTACCCTTACCCTGCCCTCCCCTCCCTGGTTTCCTCTGGTGTTATTCCCATTTTAACTACGAAGCGCTTTCCCTCTCCTACCTCTATTTTCCCTCTCCTCAACGAGCCCCCATATTGGTTTCATAATCATCATGACAATCTTGCAATTTACTCTCCTTCCCTTAAAATTGTCCTTATCAATAGACTTCATGAGGTCATGTAATTCCCTCTTGCACTGCCACCCTTGTCATTATAAACCAATCATTTTCATGAGGTCATTGTGTAATCCCCCCCCCCCACCCCCATACTTAAACTTCGATTGCATGTCCATGAGGCACTCGCAATTCGCTCAAATTCGATCTATATAAATTTGAACATTGTCTTGATGTACCATTTCTCGGAACGTTCTGACTTTGTCATTAAGCGGAATATATTGAAAAAGAAAACAAACTTTCATTCAATTCCAGTATTCATTTACTAGGCTTTGTTTCTCGCCACCTCCGCCCCCGGATGTAGAACTAGCCAATTATTAGCACAGGGCTTTTATGTACTCGAAAATATCTTTCGATTAGATAACACATTCTTTCCACCAACGGTACAAGCAAGATAAATAGTAGGGAATGCAGTACACTTTACCTTACAACATCTAAAGTTTATCAGCTCTTTTGGCGTATAGTTTCGTGAAGTATTTCTACTCAATCTTGTGAGAACGCAGGTAAAAGGATTTATTGAGAGAGAGGGTTTTTCCTATAGTTTGACAATTTTTGCGCAATGCGCGTGGTAAAAAAAAAAAAAAACGAACAAAACAGTACAGACAATTATTCAATATCAGGAAATATTTATACTCCTTTTGTCTTTTCTGTCAAATAACTCGTACAGTTAAACAAAAAATAAAACCAGTACTTTTCCATTTTGATACTATCAGTTGTGTTTATTTTCCAATTTTAAGCCGCTTTCACTCATGTAAACCACTATATTGACAACTGAAACCCGTAAGTACTCTTTTTGGTCTACACTAGCCTCAATTAAGCGGAGGGGTTGGCGCAGTGGTAAGATCTATGCCTTCCAACCCTAGGGGCCCGGGTTCCATTCCCGGTTCTGCCGAGAGTGGAATATTTGGCGACCTTCTAATCATTGTAAAGCGCCTTTGAGACGTTTGTGATAAAGGCGCTATATAAATGCACGACTTTACCTTTACTTTACACTTAACTCTTATTTATACCTTCAGTTGAAGACTTGTTACAGGAAATTCCAATTCTACCCTTTATTGGAGACTGCTAACATCGAACTGTAAGTAAGTCTGCTACAGTATTCAAAATCCATTTTTACAGCCATTTTCGATTTTGGTCGCACTTGCTCTAAAAAATGATAAAGTGCTAAAACAATTTGAAATTTACTTAATGACATCATTTTTAACCACTTTCAAAAAAAACTACAGGTTGATAATTAAAAGTACTTTTTTCATGCTAATATTGTCAGACTTGTTTTTTATTTTTATTTTTCATCTTTTAGCCGTATTCACTTTAAAACCAGTACATATACATTGTACGACTAAAACGCTCGTATTTGCGACGGAAACTGTAAGTATTCTTTCGTCTTTATTCGCCTAAATGAATGCTCTCTATCATATTCACATTGAAACGCTCACTTTTACGACCTTTTACCCATAGCTAGGGACACGTTGCAAGGAATTCAAATCGCACGCCGTTATTGGAGATTGCCAACATCGAACAGTGAGTACGTCTGTGACGCTATTCAAACGCAAAATGATTTAATGAATGCGGTTATTCCATTCCTTATCAGGTACGTCTTATTCCCAGAAGAAAGTCAATGCCCTTCTCCAGTTATCACTCCACGAGTATAACATCCACAAAGTGAGTAGTTCCTTTTCATACCAATTTAATTACAGCCATGATGCGCTTCCATTTCCAACTAAAGAAAAACTCCAGTTACCCGCATTTTCCTGTGCTTTCCAAAACTGCTCGTTTCCTTCACCTGCGTAACTATACAGATGCACCAACCGCTCAGAACACCCTAATCAGCGCCCCGCCAAATACTACTCAGTCAACCTTTAAATAGAGTACAACAAACAGCCCATTTTCTGAACTTTCACTCGATAATTTCAAATTGTTCACAAATCTTTCATCTTTCTCTTTTTTCCTCAGTCTATTCCGCATACCATCCACTTATAATAAATTAAGACAAATAAATTAATTAGCGTGAAAGTAAATTATAAACTTTAAAACAAATTTTAAAAATTAATAAATGACTTTAATCAAATTCTATCTTCCCTAGCTTTCTCTCTCCTCTGTCTATTACATTTTGATATTCTTTTACACTTATTTCCCCTCTCCCAACCACAGTCAGTTAACTATATTCCCTTCTTGGCCAATTTCTTAAACCACTGACAACAATACTCGAACCCCGGATTCCAAGTTCAACCCCGCCTCAGATACAGCAAGAAATCACCTCGACCAAGCCAGTTCTAGCTTACGTACTGTTGCACCCTAAATTATCAGAGAGTAAAAGCAACAGGCCCCAAAATGCCAGATCATTAATTGACCTTATTCTTAGATGTACATATTGTCATAATTTACAGCTTCCATAAAATTTGCAACACGAAGCCTTGGAAACAAACCCGAAAAATTGCAGTTAAAGATCTACCTGCAAAGCGTAAGCATATCGTTAACAGCTTTTTTAAGGTACTCAAATTGCGCTTTTATCATATCATCCCTGTCTATTTTCAACTTTTAGCCGCATTCAATTGAAAATATGAAACGCCAATAATTGCCATAGAAACCGTAAGTACATTTTTTTTGTGACTACCCTTAATTTTAATGCCCCTATAAAGTATTCGCACTGGACTTGCTTCTGCTTCTTCTTCTTCCCAGTAGGTTTAGCAGGAAAAGCTTCCACCGTTATTGAGGGCTGTCAACATCGAACAGTAAGTACTTCTTTTGACACTCTTCATCCGAATAATATCTTAAACGTGTTCCGTTATTGGATCAATTTTTCAGATTCGTTTTGTCCGCAGCAGGCAGTGAATGTAGTTCTTTACTAGTCGCACCCACTAATGACGTCCGCACAGTGAGTACCTCTTTTTAATAACAGTTTCTAATACAGTCATTTTGAATTTCAACCACGTCTCTTATATTAATACAATTGTTGCAATTAAACAATCCTTTAAATCTCGCACTACTTCTCCTACTAATTAAGGGTTACCGCTTTTTGAAAGAATACTCGTCTCTTTCAGCTCAACAAATGCAGTAGCAGTCTCTGGGAACACCTTCATCACAAAGCCCCTCAAAACTACTCTGACAATCCACCGACCGTGAATGATGAACTCTGGCGAAATCTTTCTACCTCTTTTCCGCACACTTTCTACTCATAATACAATTTAAAAATATAAAAAAATAAAAAGAAATAACTATTAAACCGTTTTAAAAAACAACTTTGTCACATCATTTCATCTGCAATACCTATTCAATCTATTGTTTATTTTTATTATCATAGTAAACCTTCCATTACCCTCTTCATTGCATGCTGAGACATTTTAACATGACACAGATTTATTTGTACTTTACACAAATACAGCAAGGACTTTACAGTTGAACCGTAAGTACGTTTTTAATTACGTTCCTCATTTCTTGTTTTGCGACTTGTTCCTTTTTAATGAAATTTATATTTTAATCTTAGTTTTCCTGTAGCCGACCCAGATTCACTTACATAGCAACCAGGAAGTAAGCGTCAATTGAAACGCCCATTTAAAAATCCTTACAACGTAAGAATACTTTTTTTTCGTTAAATGAAATATCCATTTCGCACGTCAAATGCAATTGTTACATTTGACTTTTAACACATCAAATCCATTTTTGAACAGATGATTTGGAGCTGACGGTCATCTAGAAGTTGCAGATCGTAATTTCAAATCGTAAGTACAATTGCCAGTTTCTCTACATGAACATTTCTTATAAGAGAGGTTTTACGCTTTTTAAGTAGCTCTATACATGCAGTACTTAAATACTAAATTTTACCCGTCCAAATTCAAATTTCTTTTTAAAATACATTTCCTTTTTTTCCAAGCTGTAAAAATACAAGCAGATAACAACAATTGGGAAATTAGGACCTTTCAAGCCAATTAATAACAATTTCTATTATAAGTACATCGCACTATCAATGTTTGATCCTTTCTTATGTCTATTAACTCCATTCTCCCGACATCATGTTTTCCTTTTTTCATTCATAAACGACACCTCCATAGACGACAACAACAGCTAATACTAGCGATAAAATATTTTTTTGTACACCCGACATCCGGATTTCTTTTGGATGACGTCATAAAATTCTGAACGGCGGCTCCAATCCAAATTCTTCTTTTTTCACAATAAATTAACAATTCTCTCTGATGCCGATATCAAAGTAAACCTTTTGATAATTCTAAAAAACCTATTCCTCTTAAAATTAAATGAAAGCTGAAGAATACATTAGCAGTCAGGACAAAATAAAAAAGAGAGAATACTTTTATAGCAACTGAATTAAAACAATTTAAAAAACTCAAATTTAAACCAGTTGTGAAATTTAAATGCTCTACACAGATCTCGTTTACCTCAACCAAACATTCTCCCATCCCTCCCTGCTCATTTTCCAAATTGTTCCTACCCCACCCCTACCACTTCTCCCACCTTAAATCAACATGAACATCGGGCACGCAAAGATATCTAATTATCGTACAAATAAACTGTGTTTTTCACAAATCACCGAGAACACAAGCAGTTAATTTAAACAGTATTTAAGCCAAAATTCGTTTTTCTTCATTGCCTAAAGAGGCATCCTATCATCGTCCTTTACATTTTTGCATGAACGGACAAGAACAACGCAATTGCTCCTCGTTCAACTACTTTCCACAAATCTGGGAGTTACTGATACATCGAGGCTAGCCAATTTGTCATCCTTTTTCTTCGAATATTACTCTTTTTAGTATACCATGTATCAGTAATTAACAGGATAATTTAAACCACCATGGTATCATAAGTACATGTAATTTTAAGGGCGCTCTCTCCTCCATTGTTAACCATTTACACTCCCATCCCCATCCCGGTAGCACAGAACCCTTTTACGTACATGAGGTCATAACTTTCCCTTCCATATTCTCCCCACACACTTTCCCGTCGTGATGTAAGTTATGGTGTTTTAAGAATGAGACGAAATGTAATAGTAACACTTCAACACAGCCAAGAACCATATAACGACTTGAAGCAAAATTAAAACGATAACAAAAACACTTTAATGAAACGAAAACGTTTTAGATACTTGGTTATCATCCGAATAAAAATAAATCAATAGAGAAATACAGAAATTATACTCTTGGCATTTTAAAGTAAGTAAATTTCATAACTTTAGCTTTTTATCTAAAGGGCAATCAACTTGTTTTTTTTTTCCTTGTCTTATGAATCTCTTCTTCTACAGCAACATATTTTTCCTCAGTATTTTCTTTCTAAGGACCTAAAAGAATATCCTGGAAACTGAGATCTCGAAAAATGTAATCTTTAATCTCCCACCTACTTAATGACACGTTCCAATCTGTAACTATGCATTTAAATAACCCTCCTGTCCAATGAAACGTTCATTTTTCTCACCTTTATTTTTAGCTGCTCAACTAACTTCATCACTTCATCGCATCAAATCAGGAGAACACTACCATTGCCCTCTTGTTTGCATAAGACACTTATTTGTACTTTACATATTCGCATCCAGGACGTTACAGGTGAATCAGATCACGACCGAGGCAGGAAAAGAGCAGACTTTTTCAAGACCAGGTGATGATTACTTAAACAGAACAGTAAGATAAAGCTTTCTAACTAAAATGATGTTAGATTTTTCAAGATTGGCAATACTTTCAATACCATTATCTAACCTAATTTATCCCACTCTGAGTTTAAAGCAGGCGTCAACGACAGTATATACATGAAGGATTACAGCCAACTGTAAGTACTTTTTCAATTACCTCCTTTTTGTTTTTCAACTTGGTCCTTTAATGAAATTTATATTTTCATTTCAGTTTTCCTGTAGCCGACCCAGATTTGCTTGCAAGATAGCAGATAGAAAGAAATCGTTAAATGAAACGCCCATTCGAAAAACCCTTACAACGTAAGCATCATCTTTTTACTATTTTCATTAAATGAAAATATTCACGGGAAATACAATTATCACATTTGGTTTTTAACATCGTTTTTAAACCCATTTTTTTCAGCAGATCTTTTGTGGCGGGAGCGATTCTAATATGCAGCTGGCAGTTATTTAAAGGTTGGAAATCGCAAATTTCAAATCGTAAGTACAATTGCCGGTTTCTCGATCTCGACATAACAATTCTTTATAGGAGACGCTTTTAAACTTTATTGCATACATGTAGAATTTAAAAGTACTATTTATTGCCCGTCCAAATTCAAATTTCTCTCAAGCACATTTCCTCTTTTCAGCTGTAAACAAGCAAGCAGATACAGCAACTGGGAAATTAAGACCTTTCCAATCCAGTTAACAACATTCCTACTGTAAGTACATTGCACTATTACTGTTTTCGTGCTTATTTATTTCGTTTGCCTTTCTTCGTTCATAGACGATACCCGTTGACAACAGCAACTAATACTTCTACATCAAAAACCAGAGTTCTTTTCTATGACGTCATACAATTCTTAACGGCGGCGCTGAGCCAAATTTCTGCCTATGTTAAAAGAAACCAATTCATATTTAATTCTAAAGAACCTGTTCCTGTTAAAATTTAAATGAACGCTCAAAAATATATTAGCAGACGGTACAAAAACAATGGCGAATTATTTCTAACAACGTAAAACGCATTTTTCAAAAAATGACCTTTAAACCCGTTGTGCGAAATTTAAACACTCTACAAAGATTTCGTTAACCTGAACCAACCATTCCTCCATCACTCCCTGCTCAGTTTCCAAACTGTTCCTACCCCACCCCTACCAATCCTCCAACCCTAACCCAACAACGATATAAAAATCTGGGGAGTTACTGATCCATATTAAACCACCATGGCATCATAAGTATATGTAATGTTAACGGCACCCTCCACTCTCCTCCTGAGTTGACCATTCATGCTCCCCTCCCCAACCCCAATCGCGGTAGCACAGTACCCTTTTACGTACATGAGGTCATACCGCAATTTTATTTTGATCACTTTCCCCTCCATATTCTTCCTACACGCTTTTCCGTCGTGATGAGTAATTATAGTTTTTTAAGAATAAGACGAAATCTTATAGTAAAACTTCGACACAGGCAATAAACTAATAACCACTTGAAGCAAGATTAAAACAAGAACAAACAATTCTTTTAATGAAACCAACACGTTTTACACACTTATCACCCGAATAAAAATAGATAAATAAATAAATGCAGAAATTACACTCTTGGCATTTTAAAGTAAGTAAATTTCATAACTTTAGCATTTTATCTAAAGGGCAATCAACTTGGTTTTTTTTTTTTTTTCGTTATGAGTCTCTTCTTCTATAGCAACAGATTTCTTTCCTCAGCATTTTCTTTCTTAATGACCTGAAAGAATATCCTGGAAACTGGTAGTCTCCTACTTAATGACACGTACCTATCCAAGTTTAACTACTCATTTAAATAACCCCCTTGTCCAATGAAATGTTTATTTTCAGCTGGTTAACTAACATGGCTTCATCACACATCGCATCAAATCAGGAATTTAGCACATCAGTGGATGTCCTTTTCAACCATAAACATTTATTATGAATTTATCATATAAATCCTAAACTTATTCTCCAGTGATTTACTTTAACGGCTGTTGTGATATAAATTACTTCTAACCCCAAATCAAGCAGGTGTTAATAGCAGAAGACTATCCTAGTAAGCCTTCAATTGCCCTCATCATTGCATAAAACACTTTATATGACCCAGATTTATTTGTACTTTCATTGTTACATCCAGGACTGTGCAGGTGGAGCAGATCACGACTGAGACAGGGAAAGAGCAGAACATTCAAGACCAGGTAATGATTACTTCAACTGAACAGTAAGATACAGCTTTCTAAGTGAAGATGATGTTAGATTTTTCGAGATTGGCGATGCCTTTCAATACCATTCATTATCTAACCTGATTTATTCCAGTTTAAAGTAGGCGTCCATGGCAATATATACACGGAGGATTACCGCCAACTGAAACAAGACTAGCGAAACCAACGCATATCATTTACCACAACAACTCCTTTTTAAACGGATGTATTCCACATCTAAATTCTAAAATCTAAATCTTAATTTTGTGTTGTCCAAAATGCCCACTTAATCTGCATTAAAGTTACCTGTGATGCAAACACACTTTAATTTCACATTTCGATCAATGAACAATGTATAACTCCTACAATACCGACATGATTACTTATTCCAACTGTGATCATAAATGGCAAATTCTTATCGTGTGATAGTCGATTCGGCCCGTATAATCAACCATTTCACCATGTAAACTAAATTTGAAACAACTTTCTACACGAATGTGGAATAATCCCATATAAACGAGATCTTATTAGCAGAAAACTGTCGTAGTAAACCTTCCACTTCCCTCTTCATTGATAAGATATTTAATGACCCATATTTAATTGTAGTTTACACTCGTGCACCGAGGACTGTACAGGTGACGCAGCAAAAGAGCAGATCTTTCAAGACCAGGTGATGATTACTTCAAAACGTAAAATTTACCTTTCTAATTAAAATGGTGTAAAATTCTTCTAGATTGGTGATGCCTTTAATTAATACCATTATCTAACCAAATTTATCCCAGTGGAGTCAATATATATAGCTTCGTTTCTTGTTTTTCTACATCAGTTTTCCTTTTAATGAAATTTTTAATGCATTTTTTTTTCATTAAATAAAATATTCATTTCGCAAGGCAAATGCAATTTCCTCATTTCATTTTTAACACCATTAAACCCATTTACTGGCAGATCCGTCTTTAGTGGCGGGTGCAATTCTAATTTCCAGCTGCCAGTCATCTAGAAGTGGTGCATCGCAATTTCAAATCTTAAGTACAGTTGCTAGTTTCTCTACACAAACATTTCTTATAGGAGAACTTTGAAACTTTGAAAATATTGTATATGAAACTAATTATTACCCGCCCAAAGTTAATTTTCTTTTGAGCACATTTTCTTTTTCTTCAAGCTGTAAACTTCGAAGCAGATAACAACAACTGGGAAATCTTTCAGGACTGCTGTAAGTACATCACACTATCACGTTTCGCTCCTATTTTTATTCCAGTTAACTTAAATGTATTGTCATCATGTTTGCAGCTAGTACTAGCGCTAAAATATTTATTCTGCACCAACACCCAGATTTCCTTTGTATGACGTCATAAAAAATCTAAACCTAAACTAGCTTTTTTCACAATGAATTTAATAATTTCCTTTCCTGCCGATATCAAAGTAAACCATATAAACCTCATAATTAATTCGTAAAAGCTTCTTTCTGTAAATTTAAATCGATGCTGAAGACTACATCAGCAGCCAGGACAAAAAGTAACCAGAGAACGATTTATAGCAACCTTAAGACAAATTTAAACGCTCTGCACAGATTTTGTTACCCACCACCCACCACTCTTCCATAACCCCGGTCTACCCCACCCCCCTCCCCCGCTCGGTTCGTTAACTGTTTCCACCCAACAACGATATCGGACTGCGGTCTCCGCAAATCGCCAAAAACATGAGCAGAAAATTTGAAAACCACCATAGCATCATAAGGACATGTAATTTTAAGAAGGCCCTCCCCTCTACTCCTCAGCCGCATCCTTTACCTTCACCCCCACCCCGGTAGCACAGTACCCTTTTTACGTACATGAGGTCATTACCCCAATTCATTACCTCCTAAATCTTTTGTCCACTTTCCCTTTCATATTGTCCCTGCACAGTTTTCCGTCTTGATGTAACATGTAGTACTTTAAAAATCAGACGAAATCTAATAGTGACACTTCAACACAACCAATAAACAAATAACGACTTGAACCAAGATTAAAACCATATCATACGGCATGCAGTACATTAAATTTTGAAAATTCATTTCAATAATCCTTGCCAATTTGTTTTGAAGGAATACTTCACATTTTAATTAAGGGACTTACGAGAACATCTAGATTTTTCTTGAATGCAGTTTAATTTTTAACATCCTTTCGTCTTTCAATCATCAGGAAATGTAAAATTACTCTCTTGCCATTTTAGATTAAGAATCCATAATTTCACCATTTCTCCAATGTGCAATTATTTTCGTTTCTTCGTTGCCGCGTTATAATTCTCTTCTTCTATAGCGACAGATTTTTCCGCTTTTTTTCACCATTTGTTTTGTTATTAAAAAGTAATTGCATTTTTATATGTTACTAGTATAAAATATTCCTATGTACTCCCTCTCATTCCTCGGCCTAATTTAAACTTGAAACAGAATTTCAAGCAGAATGCAACGATGTAGTGAAGAATCAAGACATGCAAGACAATTTCCTAAGATTCAGACCGTAAGTACAACTACCTATCGATCGTTTCATGCATATTCAACCATTCCTGTCCATTTCATGCATATTCATCGATTCCTGACCATTTTATCTATATTCATCAATTCTTGCCAATTTCATGCATATTCAACGATACTTGTCGATTCCTGTCAATTTCCTGCATATTTATTGCTTCCTGTCCATTTCCTGCATATTTATCAATTTCATGCATATTCAACAATTCTTCTCCATTGCATGCATATTCAAAGTTGTTGCCACTTTCATGCATATTCAACGAATCTTGTCGATTCCTGTCAATTTCATGCATATTCATCGATTCTTGCCAATCTCATGCATATTTATCAATTTCATGCATATTCAACGATTCTTGTCGATTCCTGTCCATTTCATGCATATTCATCAATTCCTGTCCATTTCATGCATATTCATCAATTCTTTCCCAATTTCATGCATATTCGACGATTATTGCCAATTTCATGCATATTCAATGATTCCTGTCCATTTCATGCATATTCATCAATTCTTTGCCAATTTCATGCATATTCATCGATTCTTGTCGATTCCTGTCAATTTCATGCATATTCATCAATTCCTGTCCATTTCATGCATATGTATCAATTTCATGCATATGTAACGATTCTTCCCAAATTCATGCATATTCGACGATTGTTCCCAATTTCATGCATATTTATCAATTCTTGTCGATTCCTGTCAATTTCTTGCATATTCATCAATTCCTGTCCATTTCATGCATATGTATCAATTCTTGCCAATCTCATGCATATTGATCAATTTCATGCATATTCATGAATTCTTTGCCAATTTCATGCATATGTAACGATTCTTGCCAATTTCATGCATATTCGACGATTATTGCCAATTTCATGCATATTCAACAATTGCTGTCCATTCATGCATATTCATCAATTTCATGCATATTCAACGATTCTTGTCGATTCCTGTCAATTTCATGCATATTCATTAATTCCTGTCCATTCATGCATATGTATCAATTTCATGCATATGTAACGATTCTTCCCAATTTCATGCATATTCATCAATTCTTTGTCAATCTCATGCATATTTATCAATTTCATGCATATTCATCAATTCCTGTCCATTTCATGCATATGTATCAATTTCATGCATATTCATCAATTCTTGCCAATCTCATGCATATTTATCAATTTCATGCATATTCATCAATTCCTGACCATTTCATGCATATTCAACGATTCCTGTCCATTCATGCATTCTTTGCCAATTTCATGCATATTCAACGATTCTTGTCGATTCATGTCAATCTCATGCATATTTATCAATTTCATGCATATTCAACGATTCTTGTCGATTCCTGTCAATTTCATGCATATTCATCAATCCCTGTCCATTTCATGCATATGTATCAATTTCATGCATATTCAACGATTCCTGTCCATTCATGCATTCTTTGCCAATTTCATGCATATTCATCAATTTCATGCATATTCATCTTTTCTTGCCAATCTCATGCATATTTATTAATTTCATGCATATTCATAGATTCTTGCCAATCTCATGCATATTTATCAATTTCATGCATATTCATCAATTCTTTGCCAATTTCATGCATATTCGACGATTCCTGTCCATTTCATGCATATTCAACGATTCCTGTCCATTCATGCATATTCATCAATTCTTTGCCAATTTCATGGATATTCAACGATTTTTGTCGATTCCTGTCCATTTCATGCATATGTATCAATTTCATGCATATTCATCGATTCTTGCCAATCTCATGCATATTCATCAATTCCTGTCCATTTCATGCATATTTGACGATTCTTCCCAATTTCATGCATATTTGACGATTGTTGCCAATTTCATGCATATTCATAAATTCTTTGCCAATTTCATGCATATTCATCGATTCTTGCCAATCTCATGCATATTTATCAATTTCATGCATATTCAACGATTCTTGTCGATTCCTGTCCATTTCATGCATATTCATCAATTCTTTGCCAATTTCATGCATATTCAACGATCCTTGTCGATTCCTGTCCATTTCATGCATATTTATCAATGTCATGCATATGTAACGATTCTTGCCAATTTCATGCATATTCATCAGTTCTTGTCGATTCCTGTCAATTTCATGCATATTCATCAATTCTTGTTGATTTCTGTCAATTTCATGCATATTCATCAATTCCTGTCCATTTCATGCACATTCATCGATACTTGCCAATTTCATGCATATTTATCAATTTCATGAATATTCAATGAATATTCGATTCTTATCGATTCCTGCCAATTTCATGCATATTCAACGACTCCTGTCCATTTCACCCATATTCATCAAGTAGTGTCCATTCATGCATATTCATTGCTTCTTGCCAATTTCTTACATATTCATGCATATTCGAGGATTCCTGTCCATTTCATGCATATTTAAACGATATGCATGATACGGCGGCCATTTTGATTTCTATTGTTTCAAAAGACATTATGGGATGCTCAGGGGGCAAATTAATAGCTATTAGAAACAATAGAAATCAAATTAAATAGCTATTAGAAACAATAGAAATCAAAATGACCGCCGTATAGGTAAAAAGGTCTATTGTGTCTCAGGTCTAAACTTTCATCTCTTTAATCATAAATATGCCAAACTTATAATGTACAGGTTCTTTCTAACTTCACACGGTGAAAAATGGAAAATGACAAGAACTAAAGAGGAATAATTTAACATTAATCTGAGAAAACTGGTTATGGCAAAAAAATGCTTTTATTCTCAGACGCTCACGCTTTAAATATTAACAATGAAATAGAGAAGAAAATGACTTGCTTAAACCTAGAGAAATGCATTCTCCTTAAGCTCTACTCCAAGCAAAGGATATAGCAAAATGAGAAATGATTATAACAAATGAGTTGATTTCACAGAAATGCAGTCTGGATAACTCAAAGCTAAGTTCTAATTTTTACAGTCTTTTATTCCTTCAGCTGACACAACAGATATTCAATCCAGAAGTTGGACGATGGATCAGTTGGTGGATGAACAGCTGGAATTACCTAAAAATACAAAGGAACATTCTAAAATTAAGCCAGCTAAATCAAGAACAAATATCAAAAGTCGCAGCTATTTTGGAGGAAAAATGAAAGCAACATCAAGTAAGGAAAGTGGAAATCGTTAGCTACTTGTGCGTAAGGGGAGACAGAACTTCAAGGAGAAGGAATAAGGAAGAAGTCTACAAATAGGCCAATTAAATCCTATAATATCAGGGCTGGTTCTCACTAGCGATGCCAGCATAAGCGTTACCGTGTTTTGATAAGTTAGTACCTTCCTGTCTGGACGAAAGACAATAAATGACAGGTTTTGAAGGCGTCTCAAAACCAGCCTTAAGTTTATATCTGTAAAGAGCTTGAAATAATGCTCACAGCAACATTTGCTTGAAAATGTGCAAAGAAACGCTTTTATCAGAAAAGTAATTAAGGAAACACTTATTTTCACTTTCAAATGTCTCGGGGCTCCCAATCTTGAATAGTTGTAACATGTAACATTTACAGAGAACTTTTGTGCCCAAAAAATTTGACGGTGAAAGAAAGCGATTCCAATTTCATTGCTTTCCTAACACAAAGGCTTTCTTGAAAGCCTTCTTCCAACAGATTGGTTGTACACCTTACCATACGGGCTTCAGTTTTACACCAAAGAGATGGGTAAACGTAAAAATCGATACAACCAATGTTCTCACCTGAGCCAGAAGACTTGTAACCTTCTTCACGAATCATGAGCGAGAAGACCCTTCCAAGAATTGAAGTAAACCATCTTCCATGTGATCTGTGAAAAACAAACACATAATAAAGATGTGAAAACCCCTAAATTCCAGTTCTTAACAATACAAGTAATATCTTGCTTTGTGCGTGATCTGCTATAATATATAAAGTATCAAATAAAGTTGTAAAACAGTGTTAAAGCTTGTCCAACTTTCTTGAGTTCATTCCATACTGCAAGCAGTCTTTTGTCCGTCTGGCAAAGACGCGATCCTTGTGACTTTTGTCATGTGTTCTGTACATGCACCTTGCAACGATCGCGTTCTTACTTGACTGTCAAAGAGGACGACGAGACTGATTGCATGCTTGTGATGCCATGACCTTCTTAAATGTCTTCTCCCCAACAACGTATCTACGATATTACAGTTATCTGCCCCCCAAACATAATTCCAACAAAAGCTGTTCCTCCATCCAAAGAAAAACTGAAAATGCAACTAGAACAAAAATACACCGAAAGTAAAATTTTTTTGGGAAGGGCGCACTTTATGATGACTCAAACCAGTTTCAACAACTTTTTAAGGGATTGTCTTAATAGAACGATTGGCCCTACAACACCATTCTGCCTAATGGTAATGTTATAGTATCATATTGACCGAATGCAAAAATGGTTGCCAACAAATTATTCTTTTGTCTTTGTGTTAATTAGCCCAACTAGCCTCGCTTTACAGCCCAAATTCTTTCAATTTTATGCATGTGAACGAGGCTAGTTAGGCTAATTAACACAAAGACAAAAGGATAATTTGTTGGCGGCCATTTTTGCATTCGGTCAATGAACACTAATAATAGCTAAAAGACCTTTATATGCATGACATTATAGGCTACCATAGCAACCAACGAGGCATCCAAATACACCCTTTATTTTGTCTTCAAACGCTTACATGGAAAACAAACTTGGTGACTCCCCCAAGTTTTGTTGCTGGGAAGTGATTACCAGACAAGGTAAAATCCTCTGAAAAGTTAGTAAAATTCTCTGGAGCACATCCAAAGCCACCTCACAATTTTCCAACTGTGAAGGTAGCTTGAAACCCGCTCCAGAGAATTTTTTCACTTTGCACAGTTTTATCTTAGCTTGGCAATCATTTCCCAGCAATAAAAGTTGGGAGATACCAAGTTTATTTTTTGAGATCGAAGTGTTTACAGACAAGAAATAGGGTGTATTTAGATGGCTCTTTTGTTGCTATGGTAACCTAATACGTCACGTTTCTAACGTACCTTGTTAAGCAATTATTGGTGTTTTATATGGTACCATACATAATATTGCCGTTACGTGAAACAGCTGTGTAACTCCATTCATCTAAACAGTAGTTTCACTGGTTTGAGCCTCTAAGCTTAAAGGTGCATTTCCACGATAGAGCATAAACGGGACAGAACAGATAAAAAAAAAACTGATAATTTTTGAAAAGAAACAGTTACTTTTCATGTGTTCGGAGAAGAAATCTTGGACGTGGTACCGCGCAGATAGGAACTCACTGTTTCTTAGGAAAACACTATTGAATCCGTTCCGTCTGTTTTTGCTCCGTGGCGTTAACGCACCTTTATGGTTCCTCAAGAATAGTTGAGGCCATTTTGATAGAACAAATTCTCTTACCTGGCCAGTGATAAAGGTGAGAGCATCCCAAGAAATCTGTCCTTCTGCTGAGAACATCTTTAAATTATCCAGAGTCCTGTTTATCCGAGTCGTTGAACACAATGTTTAATAATTATCAAAGGAGCAACAGATCAGTACCAGAAAGACAATTGTTCTGAAGCGAAAATTTGTAATTAATTAATTAGTACAGGTAATCTCATGATTTCGAGTGCAATTTGGAATAAATAAGCACAAGTAAAATAATTTTGTCAGACTATCAAAATTGCATGAGCCCTATTCATGAACCCATAGGGCGCGTGCAATTTGTAGTCTTTCAAAATTTACAAGTGCTTATTTATTCCAAATTGCACGCGAAAAATCATGATTATGGAATAATGATATACATGAAAAAATTATTCAGTTTCAAATTACAATGAAATTTTTTTCAGTTTTTCCCTTTTTAACGGCTTTGTCGAGCAATAAGTATCTAAGTATCTTACCAAATCCATTTAATTTGTTCTTGTAAGTAAGCGAATAATGTATCAATTTATCCATTGGATTTTTCTTATAAATAGGTTTAAATTTAAACTGTACAACCCATTCACAACTGAAGATGGCATAAGTATGTCGAAACACGTAAAAAAGCTTAAAATGTTGTTTTACATCATCAAATTAATAAAGATAAGGATGATAATAAATGTAATAATAATAATAATAATAATAATAATAATAATAATAATAATAATAATAATAATAATGAGCGAATGTGAGAATGATATATACACATGAGAAATGAGATGTTGATAGAACCCACTGGGAACTCGGAAAAAATCCAAGCCCCAGATGGGATTCAAACCCACGACCCTGATCTAGTTGGATGCTCTAACCACTGAGCTACTGGAGACTCTATGGTGAGCAAGGGTGACTAGATCACGGAGGGTCGTGGGTTCGAATCCCATCTGGGGCTCGGATTTTTTCCGAGTTCCCAGTGGGTTCTATCAACATCTCATTTCTTATGTGTATATTTAATAATAATAGCAATAATAACAAGAATAGTAGTGATAACAACAACAACAACAACAACTTTGTCGAGGTTACGTCACCGAGAACAACAGGGGCCTGTTTCTTAAAAACCCTGATACTATTTGGGTGCCATTTGTACAACTCTGACATGTTACGGTCGCCCTGTTGTTCTGACAGGAGGAGCTTTTGCATAACTACAATACCTTGGGCAACCACAAGTAAGCACAAGTAAGCGATCTTGAAATTCATTATTTCCGAGACAAACGCTTTCTTATCTGCTGGCATGGAGGCTCCCTTTAAATTGTTGAGATAGGTGAAATTATCGAAAAGAAGAGGTTACCAGTACAATGTGCCACGGCCCTCACCACAACACCAACATGCATAACATCTTATTGTCTCAAATATCTTCTGCATCAACTGATATAATTTACCTGGAAATGTATACTTGAGGGTATTTACTATAATGGAAATTTGTTGCTTTAACTTAAGCACAAAAACTCTCTGCTTCGAAGTTGTTCCTTACAAGCTCAACTCTTACCTTGAATTTCCAAGACCGGTGGACCAAACTTCCTTTTTCCTGCATTATTGTATGAAAGAAGCAAATGCCAAAGACTACTTTATGCCACATCACACCACAAACTGGAAAACAAACAAGAAAAAAGATGAGCACATTAATTTACGAGTAAATGAATGAAGCACTATTAAGTCTTGACTGATCTTCCCTTTATCAAACCTGGGTTGATTATACTTGACATATGTGGTAGGGGTGTGGGGGGTCTCAAATTTCTTCTTTTGGAATCAATGAAAAATTTGTCTGAAAGTCTGAAAATGGCTATATAATATAAGTAACAAATCTCTGGCGTGGATAGAACAAGGGGCTGGGGATGTAGCATAAGAATAACCAAAAACGAAAGAACTTACTATGACCCTCAAATGTGTCAGTGCTGAGTTCACCAAAGCTCTTTCAGCGGTTGCTCTGAGTCCCTTGGGTGACTCATTCGTCACAAACACTGTTCTCCAAAACTGTCATGGGACTTCTTGGCATGGAGTTCACAAAAAGCCGGAAGTCTTCGCACACTTCCGCTTCCGGGCTGGAAAGGTGTTTGATGAGCGTTTCCACAGTTAACATCCAGGAAGCGGCAAGAATACAATTGCAAAAAACAAAATAAAACGAAAATGAAAACCAAGAACCCCTATTACTACTGTTATCATCAGAAAGTACATTCCAGGCGACACAAGCTGAAATTTTGTGTATGAATGATAAATAAAATTAATATCTTGTGCTACAGGCAGCAGAGAGGAGACGAGAAAACAAGTGCATGGGATCATGTAGCCTCAAAAACATGATGAAAAGTAAAATGTTGCAATTCCTTTGGGAGCTGTACGACTTGGACAAACACTTTACAAATGGTTGCCCTTTTACTTGCCCTCGTTTTTGCCAACTCGAGCAGTTATAGTACACTGTACATTTGACACAAAAATGACAGTTGACAAGCATGTCAATCACTAATACCACTGATCCAAATTAGAGACAAGCTAACAATAGTGTGTGGATCGAAAATGTCATTTTTTTCTGCTATTCGAAGAGGATTAGTGTCTGAATTAACCTGCGATCAGGCATACTTTTCTTTAGACAGGGCGGGAAAAGGTACGCCTGATACAATTTCTTACGAGTTGTCTGCCTCCCACCTGTAAAGAGTGATGTTATCATGTTTCATGCTATAAATGTGAGCCAATCAGATTTTACCAGAAATTACCAAATAGAAATAAAATAGAACTTAAGCTGGAATGCCTGCGTAAGTCAGACTTTATCCACACAATCAAAGATATTTCTGCAAATCCTGCTTGACAGTTGGTGCGGTTTCTCTGTTCAAACCATCAAGGAACAAAGAATTTCAAGGTAAAATCGGAGAAAAAGTTGAATACTTCATGTTATCATCAGGCGCAATCAACACTACAATTAACTTTATTTAAACTTGATTATTTGAGATGTCAATAAATGATGCTAGGTGTAGCTTTTCCACCCTGTCTAAAGAAAAGTATGCCTGATCGCAGGTTATGTCTGAATGAAAGACTTTGACAGCTTCTGTTTAGCATGTGTCACGCTAACCCCCCCTTCTATCCCCAAACAAACTCGCCTACGAGTTTTATTCCTCTCCTTACCTGGAGGAAGACCCACTCTCCAGTTTTAGTTGTATTGGTTATTATTTTCTCGGCCACAGGTCACTGACCTTGACCCACCAAGATGGCCTGAATCCTAAATGAATGGAAAGCAAAACTGTTGTTTAGTACGAACTGTAATTTTGCAAAATAAAATAAAATAAAATAAAATAAAACAGAAACCAGAAAAGTGAAAACATTTGGAGGTAGTAACCACTGCTGTTTGCAACACCACTACACCAACATGCATAACATCTTATTATCTCAAATATCTTCTGCATCAACTGATATAATTTACCTGGAAATGTATACTTGAGGGTATTTACTATAATCAAGAAAAAATGAGGGGACAGAGAGGGAGGCTCAAGGCGTTGGCCGGGATATGTTATGTCCACAAAAGTTATTTTTAGACGAGCGGAAGTCTTTGTTCTAGGGGAAGTCTGTCTTCCGAGACGTCCGCATGCAGTCTTACTTCGCTCTCAGTTTCTTAGTGAAAAGAGAAAATGATGGCGCACGTGGAAGGCTGATGAATATATATTTTCTTTCAAACATCGGACGGAGGTTGGCCTGCATGCGGACGTCTCGGAAGACTTCCGCTCGTCTAAAAATAACTTTCGTGGACATGACATATCCCAAGGGCTGGACCGGGAGCCTCCTTCTCTGTTCCCTCATTTTCTCTTGCTATAATGGAAATTTGTTGCTTTAACTTAAGCACAAAAATTCTCTGCTTTGCAGTTGTTCCTTATATGCTTAACTCTTACCTTGAAGTTCCAAGACCAGTGGACCAAACTTCCTTTTTCCTGCACTATTGGATGAAAGAAGCAAATGCCAAAGACTACTTTACGCCACATCACACCACAAACTGGGAAACAAACAAGGAAAAAGATGAGAACATCAATTTACGAGTAAATGAATGAAGCACTATTAAGTCTTGACTGATCTTCCCTTAATCAAATCCGGCCTGAATTTTAGACTGCACCTACGACAAAAAAGGTCTCAAAAATCAGTTATGATAAATTGTGGTAAAACTGGTACGCACCACCAAATTAAAGCAAGTGTCCCACCTACGTCCATTTAGGAGGATGTTTCTAAAGTACAGGAAGGAGAATGGAATGTTATAAAATGATTGAGTAGCTCACATGTAACATCAAGCACCTGGTACATGTATCACTGTTAGTCCCTACCCTAGTTGGTACACTAGTGATGTCACCCTTCCCCAACCCATTTAAATTACTCCTTTGTACCATTACCAGCTGGGGGAAGAAAAGCAATGGATAGTCTCTCACCTTAGGGTGGATGCCGCGTACACAACACACTGATGTTTACAGAACACGAATATTGTAACACTGTCCCACGCTAGCTGTATTTGTAATGGATAGGGATTTTGTTACATCACATCACCTTAGGCCATCCAGTTAGGAGGCAGGTTAGCACAGTGGCCATGGCAGTTGCGCCAGGCGTTAATCCCGCTTTGAGAAAAGCCCTGGGTTGTCCAGAATTCCAATCAACTGCACTTTGCAAATAGCCTAGAATGGTTGTCCTTTCTTCTCATTCTTAAAAGGCTACTTTTAAAATATCCATGTAGACAGACATTGCAGGAATAGGTAACGATAAGGACTGATGACGGTGATTATGATACTGATGGTGTAAATGATGATGAAGGCGATAATTGGGACCTTGACCAAGGATGACAACAACAGCTACAAGAACGTTGTCTAAAATACTATTTCCCGTTACTGTAATAATTTTGCAATTACTCCAAGTCGCTCGGCTTGGAAAGTGTGAGTACACATTGCAAGAATAAAATTGGTGAGAACAGTGTGGATATTTAGAGAGAAAATTGAAAATCATGTCATGTGCGCTTGTCCTCCACATGACCTCAAATTTGATCATTTCACGTCGTTGTCAAAATGAGACCGCAAAGAAATGTCTAAAAATATAAAATGCATGTGCAGGGCAGGCGGAACCATTGTTCTTGTTGATTAAACCTATTGTTTTGTGGCGTTCTTGTAGCTGCTGTCGTCGTGGTCCTTGCTTTAAGTCCCTAATGTTGATGACGACGACTACGACAATGAAGATGACAATGATGAGGATAATGAAGAAGTATAGGTATGTCCCAGGGGTACAAAAATTATGCAAATAAGGCATTTTTGCGTGGGTGGAAGTACACGAGACATGTGTGGACTTAGTTTCTGATAGGGTCAAATATTTTTAAAGTGTTGGTTTTTGGATGGGTCAAATTATTTTTGTGTTTCAGTGTTGGGTGAACCTTATGTTTAAAATCATGGCATCCAACATGGATTATGAATGAACAAGGAAAATTCGATGATGGCTGTGAAGGAGATTGTAAAGAAAATTGTGAAGTGATGTTGAAAAGAAGGAAATGAAGAAAGAGAATGTTTTATCTGTTAAAGCCTGGCCAAAGGCTCGCAACATTTCAAGGCAACATCTTGCAACATTGTTGCATGATGTTGCGACATGTGTTGAATGGGCTGGCCAAATGCATGCAACATCCTGAACATTTTCAAAACAATATGTTGACGTTTAGGTGCCCAAGTTCCCTGGAGTGCCACAAGTGGACCTAGCACGCATGCCCTAGTGCAACAATGTTGCATTAACGTGGCCAAACGGGTACAACATTATGCAACATCCAAAATGTTGCATGAAAAATGTGACTGTTTTCACATTTGATCCAACATGTTGCAACATATTGCAACAAGGGGTGCCCAACAAAATTGCGAGATGTTGCGTTGAAATAATTGTTGCGAGTGTTTGGCCAGGACTTAAGGAAGAGAAACCTAACCAGGTTTTACCTTTGAAGTCTCCTCGTTAGAATAATTTTGTACCCCTGGGACGTACATTATACTACTGATGAAGACCAGGGGTTTCAAAATGTTTTGAAGTAGGTGACAGACTGTGGAAAAGTAGGCGGCTGTGACAATTGAGGGGCCGCACGCCCCCTAAAGCTAGGGGGTTGGGGGGAATGCCCCACCAAAAAAGTCTGCAATGAAGAAGCACAAAAGTGCCATTTTTTGCGTTCTAGCATCGATTTTAGACTAGGATAGTTTCATTCAAAATCTCCATTTGAAAGGCAGAAATAAGTGAAATGACACAGTCACGTTTGGAAAGCTGGTTTAGATTTCGCTTCGGTTCCACATGTGCAAATACTTGACAGCAAATGAAAAAAAAGTTGCGCTTCCTCAATTTAAATTGTCCCTATTAATTAGCAGAATAATTTTAGACCACTGTGAAATGCAGGGAAAATGAAAGGCAATTATGATTTTTCTTATGACCTGTCGTAGCTAAATAAAAATAAAGCAACTTGAACATGATGTGACATTTGAATGAGATTCTTTGTGTCTTCACTTATGAACTTGCTTGTGGAAAATAACATATTAACAAATTATTAATTTCTGCTCGATGTTCTCCCTTTTGTTTGCCAACTTCTGCACCTTCACACTACGCAAGCTCAAGGTGCAATCCCTGGCACAAGTCCCTCAAATTCCTTCAACCTCTCACCTTATCTAAGCTCCAACTTCCTCTGAGAAAAAAATTCCATTCCCCAAAAGAGATACCTCCTCCCAACACCAACTTGTCTTTCTCAAGCAAGCCCCTGAAACGAAGAACGGAAATATCAAATTGAGGTCTCGTTGAAATGTGATATAAGATCTTTTTAAGGACACTACTCAGGTTATTAATAGTGCTCTTTTCATAGTAACATTTTGGTAAGAAAAAAAAGAACCAGCCATCCAAGATCTATCCACCCATTTATAAAATCACAGGACCTCCAAAATAAAATAGGCTTTTTTACCATTAAAAAAATCTTAGATTAGTTTCATTTCCAAGAGGCTGAAGTAAATGGCCTTCTTGATGAAGGCACGTAAAAATTCACAAAAGAAATAAAAACTTTAAAAGTGAAAACAAATAGGCAGAACATTTCAAGAATTTTTACAACCTTGAAAATAGTTACCAGGGTTACCCAATCATGATCCACCTACATTTAAGTGACCAAATAAACAACTCAAACCAATTGACACATTAATGCAAAAATACCAGAGGGGTGGGAGGTAGAGAGACAAGCAAACATCCTCAAAATAACCCCCGCTCCCTTTATAGTGCTTAACTTACCGAGCCAGATTGGTGTAAGCCGAGTTGGTTCAATTTGTGAAAAGGATCTCAAGCCTCTTGTCCAGGTCATCTGTCTTCTTCCTGTTTTTAATGCACCTATTGAAAAACTGCCAAAAACAAAGACACCATTAAGTTTGAAAAATGATGTTTCCAGTTTTTGCATGATGCTCACAGATGTGACCATTTTGAATGACAACTAATGAGCAGCACCTCAGTGAATATCAGGGAATATGATCACGAAAACAGTAGCACAAGAATATACACGGAGCAATAAATAACTTAAAAGCCAAAACAAAAAGGTCTTTATTGATTTAAATCATGTCTTTCTCCAATGAAAAATATGATTGCTACATACTTGAAAGCTGTCATTAATGATTAAGATAAAAGAAGCAAGACGAATAAAGAAAGAAGGGAAGATGATGCAAACATATACGAGAAAAATGATTGCTAGTACAGATCCCTGACCACAAATTTAATGTTTTGTAGCAGAGAT
>NC_090895.1:26811741-26831741 GCF_036669925.1 Montipora capricornis | reverse complement strand
GAAAAAAAGAAGACAAAGTCATAAGTAGGAGAAAGTAAATTCCAAATTTAAGTAATTGAAGTGCATTGCACAACATAACAAGTTCAACAGGATTCCTTGCACATAGAAGTCTAAAGAAGACAATCAAAGCATGAAGAAACCTCAATAGACCATATTCGTACTCTCAGAGTTGGACTGGAACTACAAGTTGCAAAATTAGTGGAGACACTTCACCTTCCTCGAGCATTATTAATTTAACTATTATCTCCCACACTGCAGCACCCCCCCCCCCCCCTTAAATCAAAACGGGGTGAGGGAGGGGGGAAGTGGGAAAGGCTGGAATTCTAGATAAGGTGGGTATTGGAAGCTAGAAAAGGGGTTTTTTTTAAAGGGAGTGTCTCAACAATTTTGCAACTTGTTGTAGCTTCATCAAAGGTCTTTGCACTTGAAAAGATTCCCCTGCATTAGCCTTTATTGCAAGCTAGTTCTAGTCCAATACTGAGAATAGGAATATTTAACAATTATTCTTTGAAATCAAGGAGAATAGTGGTAGGATATTTACCGAGCCGCAAATGTTCACCGAGATTGAAAAGAATAATTGCTTTAGTATATACTCACGAAGTGATCTCAACAACAATTGCCGAAGAAAACCGTCCAAAGTCGATTTAATTCACATCTCCATTCATGCGTTAATGCGCGTTGAAAACATGCAAGCGGCACAAAGCATGCGCAAAAGTGTTTACAGAAGCTTCAAATATGGAAAATCTAAATAACCTTTGTTAAAATCCTTGTCACAAACAGTAAAATGGTCATTTAACACTGTTTAAATATTCAGCGATCTAAATCGAAAGTCTGCTTGTTAAAACATTTTCACCATTCAATCAAAGTTTTAGAGGTTCATTTGAAATGGAAACTGAAAGTCCATTTGGTAAAGGATCCACATGAAATGGCGGCTTTAATTGAGGTAAGCGTTGGTTTGTTGCACATGTAAAATGACTCGTCTTGTTTCCTTGCAGCCATTTGGAACTTTCTGAAACATTTTTTTAATTCCTCGATTTCAGTAAACAAATTTGTTTTGCTGAGCGACAAGCCCTACAAGATAGAATCCCTCCGAAGTCAAACAAACCTTTGAAAACTTTCAGGCCAAATTTAGTGCCCCTTTTGTATTCTGTGGCTCAGCATCATCTTGTATTCTCAATATTTCCGATTCATAAAATAATGCTAGCGAGTTTACGCCGGCCATTTGTTTTGTTTGGATCATGCGTTATTCACTCTGTAGGGAGTGAATAATGCTCAATTACTCCGAGATAGCTAAGCAATCAGATTGCTTGAAACACCAAGATCATTGAGTGAGTATACATGTATACTAAGGCCTGTTATGCTGGATGTGTATTTTTGTGGATCATGAAATGGACTCTGTTTTCAGAATGAAGGAAAACTCATAAAAATAATCATTAATGTACCATTGTTGCAAAGATCTATGTTTACTTTGCCTCAGCAGTGGTGGTGGATGAGCTGCTTCTCCTGCTCTGATGACACCAAAATTGTGGTAGCAGCCATCTTCCTGAGAGGGGTCGATGTCATCCTTATGTCTGACCTCTTGCCAGTCTTGAGCCAAAATTCGGCAATACGATGCCCGATAGTTCCATCACCGAAAGCCTTGCCACTGTCTGTGAGAAAGAGTCTATCATCCGGCGATGGAAAAATCAAGCGCACATGTTCAACATAAATGGAGACCTTTTTCGCTAGAGAGCGTGACATGGCGATAGGAGCTGGCCCCGCAATGGATCGTTTGTGGCAGGGTGCATGGACTGTGACCGTGCCAGTTGCCTGGTCGGTCTGACGATCTTCATAGTCCTGCATGGTCAAGGTCTCTAGCGGACCAGGATGTTGGTCATTCTGAAGCTCAAGACTGGCAACAAGATAGTCCCGCACAACACAGAACTCTTGTGGCGAAAGTTTGAGCTTGGGCGCTTCCTTAAGAAGCCTTAAGGCACGAGTGGCAGGTTCTGTGCTGTCAATGTCAGCCACACCTTCACCTGTTATTCAGGTATTCATTTCTTTTTGTCTCCTGCGCCATTCCTCAGTGTCATAGTTTTTTCTTATCACTGCCCGCCATGACATCATTTGCTCAGAGTTTCTAACTATTTGTTGCAGGGTTGGTGGTGAGAGGATGAAGTTGTCATCAGTGTAGTACTGTTTGTCCCTTGCAAACTTGTAAAATTTCTCCAGTGATGTCTGATACGATATGATCGTCCCTGGACGCTTCTGCCTGCTGTCCAGAAGAGGCTTAGCCCACTTCCAAACAGCACTGGCCTGCTGATTTACGAGGCAATCCAGGGAGTCATGATCCGGATTGATCCGCTGGAGCATCAGGTGAATTTGACGAGTGTGCTGCTCTGCATATTTGGGGGGACAGTGCCTTCCCACTAAGGGTCTGCAGTCAGTCATAAAACCCAAGGAGCCATGCCTCCCTGATTGTGCTAGGTTTCCTGCATCTGAGCAGTTCTGTGATGGACTGGCTACTGTTCCCCACTGGTTCCATGTCCTCGTCAAATTCACTGTCATCATCTGATCCATCGACAACTTCAACGCCCTCATGAGAAACACTACCAGTAGAATTTCGAACAAAGTCATCAGCACTACCAACATCATCACCAACGTCACCACTGAGATAGAAAAAGAGAGAACATGATTTACTTTAAATAGAAATAAAACATATGTTCCTATGGGAAATCAAACTTGATAGCATAGTAGTTTGTCTCTTGTATGTGGTACAGGAGGGTGGATCGGGGAAACCATGTTATCAGGAAGGTTAAGTAAAGACAAAAGCAGAGGCGATTCAAACATTACATCCAAACAAAACATAGCGCTATCATAATAACCAAGTGGTCGAATAATTAGACTGTGGGACTTTTGAGGTTAAAGCTGAATGAAATTATGTAAATTAGAATGGATGTGGGCCTGCTGGGGCACCCTTGAGGTTAAAATGTAAGTGGACGGGTATTCTGTAATCTAGCATAAGAAAAGCAGTGACTGAGGTTTGTATCAAAACAAGGTCAACTTTAACCTACAATCAGGAGTAGTTTTCTTTAGAGAGGGCGTGACTGTCTAAAGAAAAGTATGTCTGATTGCAGGTTAGGTTAACTCCAGCCTCCCCTCCCTTTTAATGAAAGACCTGGTAACTGAGCACAAAACTGGTCTATTTGGGGTCAATCAGTTACGGACAGTGCCTACTATTGTTATTGCGCATACGTTCTGCACATCTCCAGATACTCTGGTTTTCCTATGGGTGATGCCTACAAATAAAGTGATATTTTTGCGTGTTTTAACCCTTTGATGTCCACACCAGCCTAAACCGGCCAGACGATTTTATTCATCAGTGGGGAACCCCTGGGAGTCAATGGGTTAAAACTATCTGTAGAAAGAAGATCTTAGTAAGTACCATTGGCATCCAAAAAGAAAATATGGGGTAACCATCTATTTTTGAGAGACAATATAGCTTCAATTTGAGAAAGAATGTTATACATTGCCTTGTATTTTAAAGCTTTTTACAAATATTATTCATCAATTATCTTTGGAAATAGCACTTGTTAAGATCTACATTTCCTGCATAATCATTTACTGGGGCAAAAATACCTTTGAATTAGTAAGCACCATCCTTAAAATAAACTAATTTTTAAATTAACAAACACCATATCTAGTCATCAAGTTAAAAACTACATATAAACCTATTTATGTACCAGTCAAATCGAAGCTTCAACATCCCCCCCGCCGGCATTTGAATTTTAGTTCACATGTCCCCCTGGGCCAAAAAGCTGTTCAAATGCCCTCATCCCCCGGGAAAACTAGACACTCCATGAAGTGTACACTGAGTTGCCTGTGGTACGTGTTACACAGAAACAGAAGGCACTGAATTGGGTGGTATTGAACTGCAGCGTTCCAGTTAATTTTTTCAAGTGGGAGGTCATTAAGACCATTTGAGAGGTCACCCAGACGTCATGCCAGCAGAGGCCCGTTGGTTCACACGTTTAATTATTTTGTAATGTCCTGTCCCATGTTGAGGTCTTTTAGTTTTTTTAGCTTTGGTAATAAATTCAGTTTAAAGATAACAAAACGCGCTCTTGAGTAGAATTCACTCGTTTCTTCTTTAAATAAATGTGACCTCACACGGGAAAACGTACATTAACGTTTTAACGTTAAACGGACAAAACTAACGGCTAACTAACGGACGGGTATTGGAAGCTAACGCTACCTAACGGTATGCTAACGCTTTTAAAGGCACTGCTAACGGTTTGCAAAGTCATGCTAACGCATTGCTGCAAGCGCTTAATGGTTAAGTCAGTCCGACTAACAAGCGCTTCGGAAGCAGCTTAAAGCGTTAAAATGGTCAGCTAGTGAACGGCTAGAGGCGTTAGACGGTCAGTGAATAGAATACGTGAAAGCTTTTAACTGTTGGAGGAAACCATTTATCCGAAAACTAAACTAAAGTTGAAGCGTAAGCCTAACCGGCGAGCGATAAATAATTAAGTGCTGCAGATTTTTAACCCAATGACATCCAAACCGGCCGTAACTAGCCGTGTGCGACGACCCTGGAATTATCAGGGCTGGAAATTGCGACCGATACGGTCGCCAAGGCGACTAAAACTTTTAACTTAGCGACTAAAAATTCGAGTTTAGTCGCCACTTTGGCGACTGTTTCTCTGATAAATAAAACACTTAAGGTAAGAAACAATTTCCTTAGTCTCATTTCTGCTTTTCTGCAAAAGGAAATGCAAATTAAATCTGTTTTCCTTTTTCAAAAAAACTTGAATCGCGACCTCCGAGAGGACATTACAGCGGCTTTCGCATGGTGATCGAGGGCGCAACATTTTGTTGAAAGGCCGCTGAATTTAAAAGCATTCTGTTGCAGATTTGGTCACAAGGAACCGACTTTCACCCTGTCCTCGATCAAGTGAGACGAGTCTACACCAAAAGTCATGAATTATTTATCACAAGAGAAGGATACACTGAGCTATTTTCGTAATTTGCTGCAGTCTAGAAATTCCCAGGAAACAAGATCGTTGTCAGAATGCAAACAAGAAGCGTTTCAAAGCCTTTCAAAAACGTTTGTCCAGAGCGTACGATTTCCTGCGTGCGATGTGAAAGATGCAGTTGTTCCTAGCCAAAGTAACCCTGAAATGTTCTTATTACTTTGTTCGCTTACTGCTTACGATAATTCGCTCCGACGAAGGGCTAACGCTCGAAACGTCAGCTTTCCAAATCTTTCACGGTGGCTATTTGACCTTTACCAACTCGTTTGATAAAATAAATTACTGTTTACGATAAGATTGTCACACAGAAGTGTTCAGGAGTTTTTTCTTTCGTGTTTTCATGTTTTAAGTCATTCAAGATCGAGTATTTCGGTCTGTCCCACAACCGCAGCTGCCACAATCTACCAGAAGCCGAACAACAATGCTAGTTAAATGAGGCTCTAATCTGTGTTTCTGTTCTTGTACTAGCTGGCGACTGCATTTTTGCATTTGGCGACCATTTTTTCTTTGATAGTCGCCAAAAGGCGACTTGCAATTTTTTTTAATTTCGAGCCCTGATTATCGTAACCCGCAACAACCATGGCGGCTTGATCTTAGGCCTCCACTCAATGTATTTTCTTGTTTTGTTGTTATGGAGATTTAGGAGGATAATTGACCAATCATTTGTTGTCTTGTGAGCATATTTTGACAGCTGATAAGAGACTCAACAAACGAGGTCTGGCTTTCGATCGCGCGATCGAATAACACTACACGAAAACCACGGCTGATGCAAACTATGGGGATATTGCTACTTTTTAAAGGATTCCGAGGATAAAGGCAGCTTTTATGGTTTTCCTGTAAGAAGAGGGGATACTAGTGATAGCAATTTTGATCATAGAAGATGGCTTTGAGTCGCGAAGAAGACGGTGACAGCCAAGGCGTGAATGATGACACCCATGCTGAAGGAAAAAGCTCGCTGGAAATGACCAGCTCGATAATATTCAAGTTCCAGATTTCGTGGCAGCCACTGGCGTTTACTTTGTTTTAGATAATCTTAATGAATTAGATATTTTTCTTAGTTTTCATAGGAGATGATCTATGGGAATTAATGGTAACTGAAACTTAGTTATGTCCGTCAAATACCTCCGAGCGCACTGCCCATTTTCATGAAGTAAGCCACGCAGAATAACTAGAATGCATAAAATTCCCTGGGGGAAGGACCTCCTGATTCTTTAACAACATAAACGGTCGTTCTGGGCTTGTGACGAACTCCTTGCAGAAGACCATTCCTGGACTGTCCTTTGAAAATCTAAAGTGCTGATATTTTTTTACATTCGGGATCTTCTTGAAATAGGGTTCCAGGAAGGACGCCCAGTTATAAACAGGAACGAATACTCTCCCGTCATGAGTTCCCACCAGTTGAGCTTTGTTAATGCCAACATTGCTTGAAGTTTCAACCATCCGCGTGATTTCATATAGAGACAAAACGTAGGTGACTTTGTCTGCTTTTTTGAGGATCCCGAAACAACGGTCGGGGCCAAATTTGGTGTGACCAGTGATGAGAAATGAATAAAGAATTGTATTGTGGAGGCGCATGAAAATTCTCCAAGCCAAGTACCACACAAAATAATTGTTTTTATTTTGTCCGGCACAGTTGTCAGCATTAAGGTGTGCGTTCGTCTCCCCAGTCCGTGATGCTCAAAATAATCAAAGTGCCACTGTCGTTACTCGTGGATATGAAAGTTACAGCGATTGTTTAAAACTGGCAGGCTGAAGTTTTCTTTATGCATTAGCATTGATAGTTGGATAATTGTGTAACAGCACGGTGGGCTCTCATATGCAACTAGATACCCAAAATAATGCATGTATGCGAGGTAATCCCCTTTGCTGGAATTCAACCCTGTTAAATAAGTATACCATTTCTCCAATAGGCATAAGATTACTCTTTAACACATCCTTTATAAAGAGCTGTACCATGTGTTCAAAGTTCGTTGCACAGATGACAGGGTAATTTTGAATAAGGTCTGATTCTTGTTGCCAGGTAATATTGTTAATGTCATCAGGTTTAGCAAGTAGAGCAGATCCATTCAGTAATATTAACACTTTTTGTGCCAGTTATACATGTACATTCCTCCAAAAAACCTTGCAAATATTTATCACTATATTTGATACTGTTACACTTAGAAACAGATGATCTGAACCATAACTGATCACAGCAAGTGCATAAATATTCAGGCCATGTGTTAATTCTTATCACGAAAAAGGCTGAATCACTTTTGACATGGAATGTCTAAAATAGAGTCTTGACCTTGCAGGGGCGGATCCAGGAATCTTTGATAGGGGGGGTCCAAACCTTGACTCAGAAAAACACTACAGAAACGTTTTTCAGATTCGTGGCAAAATAGAATGGCTCTCCATCAAAAAACAAGTCAACCAGATGAGTAATAATAGGCGATCCTGCAGATGCGAGAATTTTAGACTCAAACAAGTAGTAAAAAAAATCTGCCACTGCAACTTGACAAATTTCAGTTTGGTTTAGCCTTGAGTTCTGCATAGCTTTCCTTGAACGGTTTTATGCTTTTCTGTTTAGGTCTCTGATATGTTATGGATTGCTTTTCTTTTCCTATTTCCTTGCTGCTTCAATATTTTCGGATCTTTTTTGGCGTTTTGCATTGTTTTTCTTTTCCCTGAAATCTTCAAGTGATTTTGTCTCTTCCGCTTGATAGATTCTCTCATGTAAGCTCTTTTTGCCACTGCTTTGTAGAAATTATTACTGACACTCACATCATTTTTGGCCATCGTTAATTAATCGATTATTACCAGGCTCTGAATAATTGTTGACATTGGTAACACCGCTGATTTCATAACCTGAAATACTGTCATTATAATAATCTAACTGAAGTGCTGAAACATAGTGTCTTCCATCTAGATGTCCAATGTTCACAGTAGTTCCCTGTTGTCTGCTTATAGCACTGATAACAGTTCTTGGTGCCCACCCCTCAACGGATTCATTTATTGCAAACTGCTTGCATATAGTAGCATTTAATACATTGCAAACTGCCTGCTCAATAAGTGCATCACACCGTGTATATTGCTGTGACAACACACCCACAATTGCTCTGTAATGGGTCCAATAAATTTTTGACAGTTGTTTCTGATGGATTCAACTCCAGCAGCAAGCACATTCATGTGATAGGAAGGATCATTGTATAACTGGTGGGCAACAGAAGAAAAGAAGCATGAACCATCTAAGGTACATTCTACTGCCTTCAATCCTTTTTGAGCTAATCGAGCCTGCAACAGTGCTATAGAAGGATTTCTCAGTATTGTATGTGCTGTATGTGCACTCGTTCCATGAGCAACAGGGCCTGGGTTTGATTCAATGTCTCCTGATATCAATAGCTTTTCTCTTGATAGACAATAATTTTCATTTTGTTGTTCAATTTTGTCAAATGCGTAGTAGCAGATTGATCTTGAATACACAATAGAACTGACAAGTCTTTTTTGTGTTTAGCAGTCCTGCAGATAATAAGATAAAAATGACGATTAGAATCTCCTACTCTCGCAGACTGTTACGTTTGAGTTGTGGTCTAGGTATAGAGATATAATATTTTCGAAAAGCAAGAGATAAACACTTTCTCAACTCAGACGAGCTTGGTACGTCCTTATTTAAATAATGCACCCTACACTTTCCAATTACCTTGTCTTTCTGAAACAAGCTTGACGTTTTCTTGTAAGGAATTAATCTTGGAAGGTTCTCTGTCCCGGGGAGCATGTACTACCCTGAGATTGGTACGGATTTCTCATCAGTTTTTGTTACATAATCAGTGACCGAGTCTTTCGACAGTTCTTCATTATGGTCCACCACACAAGTATTAGTGTCTGGAAGCATGGACTGCTTGCTTGCCTCACTGTTTTTCATGTCACGGATTTTGTTCAAGTTGTATTCATGTGGCTTTGATGACTCATAGCTTGCAAAACTTCGTGATAGCTTTGATAAACATTGGTATACTTTGATAGCTTCGATGTTACTCTCCAAATGGCAGTCACCTTCCAAATGGAATTTATTTATACCCCGTGACCTTAGGGGATGAACAGGCACTGGCTTCTCACCATGTGTCTGTCGATTCCATTTCTACACGTATTAAAGTCTTCGCGTTGGTCAGTGAAAGGCGGTGCACAATTAATTGCACCAATCTGTACTTGTTCAGAATATTTTGCTTCACCTTCGAAGAAAGCCATTTCTTTAATTCTTCCGTTTCTTGCTTCTAAACACAGCGGAAGGTGCTCAAACACTTAAGTGTAAAAGCGACATACAGCAATGGCGGCGCACAACCTCACGAACAGGAAGTCACAGCTTTCTAAGCTGTGTTGTGATTATCCATCCTGATTGGCTTATTAGATCAAACTTCCGGTTACGCAGGAGTGACACATTTGCATAAAGAACCTCACCAAAACTTGTGGATATATCCACGAGTAAAAATGAACATAACTGATTGCAGCATTTGCACCTTTTCCAGCCGAAGAAGCTTCATCGATTAGGAAATTAACCTGTTGCGGGATTGCCTCGCACATCACACCAAAAATGCCGCATTTCCGGGGATAATGGATTTGCTGAGCGTAGTCAAACGAGTAGTGCATTGTTGTCTTTAGTGAACAGGCATTTCGATTGCAATGGTTTACGGCTTCATCGGCTTCCAATTCCTCTAGTGCTTTCTTTGTGTTTGTCCCAGAGTTTTTGTAGAATTCCCTTTCGGCTTGCGCACAGTTTAAATGTTCCTGGTGGGCTCTGATGCATTCTGATTCTCAACTTTGGAAAGATTGGCGGCTCGTTGCAGTTTGTTAGTGTTTTGTTGACATGTCATACAGAGATCAGTCATTGGTTTTGAAATTACAACATTAGGCAAAAAGTTTCCCCATATTTCAAGAAATTTTGAGTAACTAACAACACGCTTATTGCTTGCTTGACAGGCTGACTTGTACACGTGCCAAGCACCCACACATCATTAACTTCATCGCTTTTGAACCCTGGTATCCTCCCGGGAAGGACAATGGCATTTTCTTCGACATAGTTTGACATGAATGAATGCACATCCTCAATTGTTGACTGTGGTAGCGCATTTTCTGGGAGTCGCCTTGTGTTGCCATGTTGCCGTTGCTCTTTAAGTCGACGAAATCGAGAGTAGCTGACGCCGTAAAAGCACAAAAACATGTCCTTGCAAATTGGTTTCGACTGGTAATAAAATGAGCAACGAGGACTCCTTTTACATCCAATGAACTCAGCTTGGGTGAATGCCTGGATACAGGTTAAAATCACAAGATCAAGCTCAGCACTCGACAATTCAAGGCAGTTGTTTAAATTAAACAACACTGTTTCTTCGGTAAACTGTAAGGAACATGGACCGTTCTTTGGACCAAGAGTACAACCACAGCTATCTCGCAGAAATTTCTTCACTTTTTCCACTACTTCCTCAAAATCTTCTCCTTCGTGTTCAATCTCGGCCAACACGTTGTGAATTAAAACCAGAGTTAGTAAAACTAAACTCCACACTTCCAACATATTTCGCAATGTTATGTTGTCATGGAAATGTTTCGTTTGACAAAAGGACTGGGACTGGAGACCATTTTATTTGCATACTGTGCTGGCGATCCCTTTTGTTGGTTTTTCATAATAAATCAGTGGGTGCAATATGAAAACATTATTGTAGCACTGAAACAGCGAATGATTTTACGAACGACTTCTTCACTCAAGCTCTGCTGGACTCATTACTGCGATAAATAAAAATTTATTTTTGTATTCAGGCGATAGCCACGCAGCGAGATCACTATCACACTTATTAACTTGCTCTTTCTATTTAAAGCGTTTACATGACTTGTAACTTCATGCTTTGTCTTTGCCCTTCACCTTTTGTTGCCAGTATTGATCTATTTTTGTCAGTTATTCCTCAAAGATAATTTTATATAACTTTTTAGGGTAGCAGTTCGTAGAACACATTCGTAATCATCTCAATGCTTCGTAAAGAAAATACAATCTGGGGCCTGGGTGGCGGAAGAAATCGCGGCAAGTGTTTGGCTTTTATTCAGTTTCTTCTCACACTTGTCTTTAATGAAGATAATGCTGGCTAGAACCAAGTTTGCTTTCTGATGTTACTGGACAAAGAATAATATACGCAATTAAGAGGCAGCATCACATGACACAAGTAAGTTACTACGAGTGGTATTTGAGTGCTCCGATCCAAAATCACTGTAACAGTCACGGTCCTTCTAACGGCTAAATGAACTAACGAATGCTAAATTTTTCTAACGGTTACAAGGTAACCACTAACGCTTTATCCACACTACTAACGGTTTGGTGCAACAGTCTAACGGTTTGGTGAAACCGTCTAACATTGACTAACAGATTACTAATGGCTGTCTGACGATGGCTAACGGCTAACTGACGCTTTCGGCCGTTAAACGTTAAAACGTTAGTGTACGTTTTCCCGTGTGAGGTCACAAATAGTCTGCAAAAAGACTAACTGCAAATTGCTGACCGACATTTTCCTGCATGTCATGCATGTCTTGCAGTTGCACTAAGCAAACGTTTATTGCACACACTAAGGAAGGACTGAAGATGTTGTTTCCGCTTCATAATTCCTCTTCTTTTCAGTCTAATCTGATGCTAGGTCAAAGCATTCTTTGGCTTTACGTTTGCACCAAAAAGTACTGTCAAAGCCAGGAGTTAACAGTAAAAGACAAGCGAAAAGACAGAGGAAGAAAAATAATTACAACATAGTTTTTATATACGACTCTGAATCGAATTCTCATCGAAAGATTAATGACAATTGATCGTAAAAACACGCAAATTTCTGCAGTCTCTGACTTTTATGAATCGAGGGGAAAAGTCATGATGTTCTGTCAAAAGGAAGAAATTGATCACATGCTAGGCAACCATTAAGGTGCAGGGGTCACCTGGTGTCCACTGAATGAAAGAATTTTAATTGTTTGTCAAATTCAGGGTAAAACAATGTACCTTTTAGCCAAGAAACTTCCATCTTTGGTCCTTTAATTTTGTTGTAATATTTAACTAAATAAATACATTTCATCTGTCGAGCCAGGAAGCCTTCTTTGTTGGGTTCTTGAGAAACGTATCTATTTTGACTTCAGGGTGAACTATTTACACAATCGCGAGGTTGAGCGGCCATGTAATTGAAAATCTGAACATCTACAGCTGTATGAGATACAAAAACAGACTTGCGAATTATTGCAAATCACAATGCTAACAAGCACAAAAGCAAAAGAAATGGTAATGTATGAAGTTTTTTACTATCTGAACATTTTTGGGTTAGAGTAAAGCAATATATTGTTGAAAAATCTTTGTGATAAAGGAGCTACATGTATGCAAATGCAAATGATGTAATTTCAATCGCAAAAAATAAAAATTCCTGTCCCCTCGTGTATCACATTTCTACGCACGGATGCAAATTTGTTAAGCTTGAATATTACACAACATGATGAATTTATAAAGGCCACCTTTTCCAGCGAAAAATTTAATGAAATGAACAACATATTTGCTATTAGAGGCAAAAACCTTTCCTATTTCATTGCGTGTGTGAAGACAACAAAACCTAATCGTGTCAAATTGCCATATGCAACAAAATGAATTTCAGGATCAAACCCTTTCCTGAACCTTTCGCTTTGAATAATGAAGCACAAAATAGACGACAAGCTTTCTTTCAAATAATTCTTGGCTGTCACATTTCCAATTATTTTTTTTTACTTGAAGACTGTGCAGAGTTGAGTACAAATAAGACAGCAGAGATCACAGATCCACTTAAGGTGATCGATTCCTTCTCTGTCTTTGTTGAACCCATAAGTTACCAGAGAATTTTCCATTTAGTGTCAGTGTTGTACATAGCACCACACTTAGTAAAATATTTGAAATACAGCTCACTTTGATTACAGCTCGACAGGTGAAAGATTGTTGTCGAAGTCCATTACTTGTCGCTTTTAAGATTCCAGATATTTATTTTCCACCACCTGTCTTGTTTATCCAATTGATGTTCCATTCTTGACCTCCATAACGGTATATTTTGTATAATTTTATATTTTAAGATCCACCAAAACAACATTTGTGTTCCAATGACTTCGACGCCATTGGAGGTTAATTAAATATTCTACTGTGTCTACCAGAAAGAAATCTACGCATGCTCCTACCCCCTGAAAGCCATCAAAATACGCGCAGACTCTATGCACAAAGACACCAGTTAGTAGGGGAGTCACAGGAAAGACTTTTCCCGACACGGAAAATAAAAAATACGGTCAAATGAAACGCAGATTCCGACTGGGTTTAGCAACCCAGTAATTACCAGATTACTGTTTTCAGCACAAGGAATCTCAAGTTTCATAATTTGGCACATGGATGAAAGAAAGTCGGCTGAAACGCCTTCAGTTGTTGAAGAAAATACAGCAAATGCTTCGCATCCAATATCATAAAAAGCTAAAGAAAAGATTCTGGGCATATTTCAAATAAACACATCAAGTCAAACGTCGTAGATAACTCACTATTATTTCATGAGCAGCGGGCAGAATCATTTTTGTAAACTGAATGCATTGGTTTTAAGGTGTTTCATGCAACAACACTTTAATACATTCTCTACACCCATTCCATTGTTTATACACCTACATATCAATCGTCGCAAATGTATTAAAATATTCATAAATACAACGGGTCGGTCAAAGCAATTAGCGGCTATAAATCGTATCAGGCGACGTCGGTATTGTAATGAATTATTGTTCACATTGTAAATACAATTCAATATATTTATATATTCAAAAACAATATAAAATGTTTCTAAATACCTTCAAATACGGAACAAAGCTTGTGTAGACCTTTGGTTTTCAACCAAACCGCCACGAACTCGCAATCTTTTCCTCTGAATTCATATGACAAAGAGTTCGTCTCCGCCATGATTTATCAACCCACGTGGAAACGCAACGTGAAATCGAGGCTAGCGATCAAATTCCCCATCCCACATAAGTGGTGATCAAATGCCCCGCCCCCGGGACGACTAAGATGATCAAATCCTCTCCCCCCGGGTAGGAAAAGGGGCGAAATGCCCAAGAGGGGATGTTGAAGCTTCGATTTGACTGGTACATTACCAGTGGTTGAGACAAAATAATGCAAAAGTTCACCATAAATTGATCTTCACGAGTCAATTCGGAGGTCAGAGCTCAAATGCAAGTTTACTGGGAACTTGAGTTTACTTCCCCGACCAACGAAATAGAACTCAAGAGAAAGTAAAGAAGAAAATAAAAAGCACCATTTTTGTTTACATACCTGTTATTGTATTTAGCCACGCCATGTTAAATGCAACCTCATTCCCAGGGACTTACTTCCTTCCCTTACCCAGAAGAAGGGGATCAAGAGAGACCCTGGGAAAGAAGTGGTCTCCAAGGCAACTTTTGGATAAGGTTAATTGTCGAGGGCAATAATGGCTTTAAATTTCATCGTTGCGATCGCCATTACTTCCCTTCATGGGGTGCTGTTCCCTTGAGTTGGGAGGAGCCACAAGAGTCAACAAAAAAAAAAAATCCATGATTTGATTTAATTTACTTTTCAAATGTAACCGCCCCCAGGAGCCCATCAAGGGGAGCCTCTATCTCCACTAATTCCTTGAGTCAACCCTTTCCCGAGTAGATTTATTTTAAGAACGGCTTTTTCCCGCGAAAAGTATCATATTTCTGTCGAGACATCGACCGTATCAGAACTTTCGTCCAATGAGTCAACTGCTCATCCCTCCTCGCAGTCCGCCATTACCGATTTCTCAGCCTGATCGTGTGGGCAAAACAATGACTGTCATAGCTCTGTTTTTATTGGCTCTTCGAACTGACGGCGTGTGAAACTTCCCCTGGGAGGCGTTCTAATAATAGATCTACTCGGGAGAGGGTTGACTCCAAGGCCAAGTATGGGAGATAGAGGCTCCCCTTGATGGGTTCCTGCCGCCCCGCATTGAAATCGGGAAGTGGAAAAGATTCGCTTTCGATGATGATGTAAACGAGTAAAATCGATGTGATGTTGCGAATGACCACGTCCTATAAACCGTCATCCACTGAAAATATTATATACATACTAGTTATGCAACGTTTTCTAGTGGTATACCGTGGTATATCTCACGAGTTGCATGACTATTTTATACCATGCCATACACCTTATTCCAAAATGGCCGCCATTTTAGTATTCTTTTGTTTGATTGCAAATTGGCGCACCTGGCCTCGTTCAAGGTAAAATATTTCTTTTCTATTTTGCGTTTGAAAGCGAGGCCAAAAGGGCCAATTTGCAATCAAACAAAAGAATACTAAAATGGTTTATAGAAAATACAGTGGCCAGCAAGGCACGATGGGAAGGTTGGGTGTGATACCGTTGATTTACACTGATCGATGGGAAGGTTCACATTGACGAATACCGGTATACAAACTGCTTTCCTGCATTCTGATTGGCTGTATTTTCTACGGGGTATAAAAAATGACATACCACCAATAACTTTTGGACATTGGCGGAAAATATCAGGAACGAAGCGGTGGGCAGCGGAACCATCAGGATGAGGCTCTCGGCCTAGTTATCAAGACGAGATCTTTCATACGCAAATAGTTCTCAGTGTGTTTTCATCATACTTTTAGCTAAATGTAACGTACTTAGATCATTGAATTCAAATTTCTGTTTCATTTTTGACTACATTGACTCTCCCCATTTGTATGAAAATGGGTACATGTGATTTTTATTCCTTCATTTTATTGCTAGCAGAAGAGCCAGTTTTAAAAAAAAGAATGTGTATTTTCACAAAAATGTTTTACCGGTATTTTTAATCATTTCCTTTTCTAAAATATATTAAAATAATTTATTGTAGCATTAAAAAATCGTAAAAAATAAATGGATAAATAGATAAATAATTTGATAAAAGTTGAGATAACCTGCTCTCCCTTAAATAGCACTCTTCTGACAATTTTTTGTTCTTATAAGAAGTAATCAAGAACGTACGTATGTGCGTGATGTAAGTAACGCAGGGAACGAAAGTAAGCATCACGAAAAACGCAACGTGACACAAAGAACGCAAGTAAAGTATTAGCAGTACATTGAAAGAAGTACGAGTAATGGAAGTAATGGACGACACGAGTAACACAGCCAAAGTAACAGTTACAACACAACGTGACGTAACAAACGTACGTAAAGCACCATCAACGCAAAATAAGTAACGCAAGTTCCGGTAACAGAAGTGATGCTAGTTTGTCATTGTTATGCTGAGCTGTTTAACTAACTGTAGAATATAAACTAACCACAAAAAAGAAACTTTCGGCATCACATAAACTACCCGCAACCCCTCTTCCGTTCAGTTGGTCAACTGTCCCATTAAGAAAGCAGGCACCAAAAAAAAGTTTCAAGCGAGATAGGGGAGCAAGCAGTCTTCTCCAACATTAGCACTTCCTCGCGCAAAGCCCTTTTTTCCGCAACTCGCGCTCGAGAAACCGAGCGCAAGTTGGACGCATTGTAATTCTCGGTGGCGCAAAAACCGCTAATTCAACTGATGCTATTAAAATTTTCAACATTTTCGTTCTTTGGCACAGCCGATGGTGAATTAACCATGCCTTTATAATTTGTTACAAAATTCTTTTACTTGATGATTGCCCTTCTTGTGACGTCAATTGGTTTACTGTGTCTTCTACCTTTGCCTCGATTGACCTTCCTGTGGCACAATAACCATTATGCGGTCTATGGGGGCTTTCGACATAGCCGTCAATGACACTACCCATCTTGAGCCATAATATCTTTCTTGGGATCACAAACTTTGCTTATCACCCGGGTGCTACAATCAAGTAAGACGAGGATCGTTAAATAGAGCTCCACGAAGTACATAAGGGTCACCACCAAATCCGTATTTCGCTGAGTTTGTAAATTCGTGTAGATATTGTACAAGGCCACGAAAACGCTTTGAACATTCATGGCAAGGCCGCAGAGTGCGTAAAATGCCATAACGACGGTGCGCCTGTGATATCCATTAAATGTGATAATGAAAAGAAGGAGATTCAGTACACAGAATGTGTTGTGAACAGTCTGAGATACACAGTGTCCGTCCAAAAGGACTGGCATAGCCGCGGCACAAAGCAATAGCTCCACATAAGCGTTATCGTTCAGCATTAGGCATCGCTCAAGAGTGCAAATGAAGTCTCGTTCCGGCTGTTTCCAAGCGTAGCCGTTCATATTCCAACACACGAGAATAAAGATAACAGTTCTTGTGATGTTCCACAATGTGTAAGAAAATTCTAAGAAAGTCGCGTGACAAGCAGTGCTGTCGTCATACATCGCACACCGCTGAAATCTTGAAAATTTCAGAAATTAAAGTTAATTTAAAGAAGTGGTTACATCGTAACAAATAATTAACAATAACTGCATTTTTATAGCGCCGATTATCATATTCAATGTTATCTTACTAGCAGTTGGTTTCTCCTACACTTCCCGAGAGAGAAACTAACTGCTCGCAGGGTAATTCAATGTTTAATTGCGCAGTAAAAACTCTCAAAATACATCGAAAATGTACTCATAAAATCACAACATATCAATAAAAAATTAAAAATGAAATAGTAAAAAAGTGTTCGAAAATATTTACGCCTTTTGAAATAAATGGAAAATGCTGAAAAAGGAAGGCACAAAAACAACACCCAACTGGAGTCCCCTTGGGCGAGAGGCACGCATCGGGGACGGAGGTGGGGGAATACAGAGTGGATAGAGCAGGCTCATTTCCAGTACGCATTCTTGCAACAGATTTAACTTTTCCATAAATTGACAAACAGGGGATTTTCGAATCCGATAACGACGGTAATATGTATGCAATGCACACTTTCTAACATGTGATATAAATATCAGATAATATAAATTACATTATTAAGTATTATGTAATGAATTATGAATTATCATAATAATTGCCTTATAAGTGATCCAGGATAGAAGTTTCCAGTGAGGAGTACGTTTGGGAGTATCTCTAGGCTGGGAAGACACAAAAATAACGCGAACACTGCAGGGTACAAGCCAAGCCACCTTCTAAAACAAAGGGGATTAAGAGGAAGCAAATAAGTTTTCACTTCATTTAATGCTAACCCAAGGAAACAATAAAAAGCCAATAAGTCGGGAGGTGAACACTTCCTAGAGCATGATAAAAAGTTTTCCCCCAGGTATGCTTCCCCCATGGCAACAACAACTACATCCTATTCTTTGTTAGCTGACATTTCGAGTGTTAGCCCTTTGGATTCCCTCTGAGGAAGGGCTAATGCACGAAACGTCAGCTTTTAGAATCTCTGTACGGTGGCCAATTTACATTATGAACTCCGTTGATAAAACCAAATTTTTGTATACTACTTCCCCACCGACGCAGCAACACAGTTTCTTTAGAAACTACCCCCTTCATTCATTTATTAAACAACGGTTCCACAGTTCAACTAAAACTCAAATTTAAGAAAATGTGCACTTGATACCAGATTAACCCATTGAACCCTGAGAGTGACACTCAATAGATTTTACTCTGTCCAACGCCAATAGATTTTATGGGGGGCATCCTAGAGCATTTGAGGTGTGAATGAGTTGAGGTTTTGGGCCAACAAAATGCTAAATTCCTGATAACTGCAAGGTACTAAGCACAAGCCAGGTGAAAGCCAACATGCAGCCACCCCTACCCCTTGAGGCAAAAAAAGGTTGTTTGGGGAATGGTTAAGGCTCAGTGGTGGAAAAGTCAGAAATACAAAGCCAAGTTAGAAAGTACTAAAATTTTACAAAGCACTTTTGTAGTATGGAATTAGTTTAAAATTGTTTACCTGAGAAAGAGAAGGGTTAACATTCAAAAGGTCTGCTCACTTTAACCTTTATTGAGAAGTATGATAAAACCAACTTTACCTCACAAGGAGAGTAACTTTAGATGGAATCAGCCTGTACAGCAAACAGAGACCTCGGAAAAGAAGATTGGTGCCTGTGCGTACAAGCAAATGTGAAAAGGATCTAAAGATTGAATGTGAAAAAGACTATTAGCATAACAACTAAATAAATGAATGAAATGATATATGAAATGAATCATTTAATTTTATTGAACTGCAGATTTGAAATCAAGTGAAGCTATGATCCTTGCAGTTATGAATGCAATTTTTGCAATTGAGGAGAGAGGTCTGAAAAATTTAGGACTTCAATGACCTTGCAATGCCGGTGCGTTACTCTGCTTCGCTCCAATACAATTCATTTCATATATCATTTTGTTCATTGATTCATTCATCACGGGAACATTTGAACCCAGATATGACCAGCTCCCATTGACAGTGGCTTCATAGCTCAGTTGGTTAGAGTGTTGCAATGGCATCGCGAGGTCAGGGGTTCAAACCCTGTTGAAGTCCTGAATTTTTCAGACTTTTCTCTGCAATTGCAGAAATTGCATTTGTAACTGCGAGGATCATAGCTTCACTTGACAACTAAATAAGTTACTTGATACAATTTGGCCACTGCTTAACTTTGTTCCTTGGTTTTTTCTCAGACAGGAACCAATTAAATTATCAGCAGAAAAGGACTAGGAATGAAGTCAGCTATCCATGAGAACCTGAGGCCCATGTAGAGTAGAAGGAGCAGTTTTCCCTTACTTTAAACCCTCAAATCCAAGGGCTCTACCGTGTAGCATGTGATTTTTGTGGATTGGGGATTTTTTGAGGTTTGCAGGAACAAATTTTTGCGGCTCACATTAACTAAAAGTCCGCTGGGAACTAATTTTTGCAGTGTTCTTTTCAAGAAGCAAGACTTTTTTCAAATGTTATTACTTTTTTGGTAAAAACCCCTTAATCATCGAGAACGGCTGGACGAAGAGTGAGATCCTGGAGGCGTTAGAAAATGGTGTCCTTTGGGATGACCCGTTCAAGCATGTTTAATGTGACCTTTTGATTGACTCCTTTGAGTTCTTTTCTTGTGCCTCAGAGACTGGAAAACTATTAACTTAACCTTTTATCGTT
>NC_090895.1:26784241-26804241 GCF_036669925.1 Montipora capricornis | reverse complement strand
TTTCGTTTCGTTTTGCAAATTATCATAAGCCCTCTTGCTAAAAATATTTACTTTTCAACTTGTAATAGACCTTTTTACCGATACGGCGGCCATTTTAATTTCTATTGTTTCGAAAGACATTATGGGATGCTCAGGGGGAAAATTAATATGTATTTGCCCCCTGGGCATCCCATAATAGCTATTCGAAACAATAGAAATCAAAATGGCCGCCGTATCGGTTAAAAGGTCTATTACACCGATCAGATCAAGCCAGTTGATTCAACGTACACCGGCAGGGCTATTAGAGAGATTTAGCATTACGTTTACGTCCAGGTGATCTGGTGACGTAATTCGGAGGACTGGGGAGAAACATTTTAACGCCGTATCCCACAACCGCGCGCGGCCTTATTTTCGAATTCAACATGGCAGAAGCGAGGTTAGATCTTGTCGGGACTATATGATTGTTCATTCAGTAACAGGAAATGTGGTAGACACGTAATGGTCTGTAGGGTTTTGGCGATGGCAATACTGCAGGGAGTTTGGAAAACAACACCTACGGTCGCGCGCGGTTGTGGGATACGGCGTTCAAATGTTTCTTCCCAGTCCTCCAAATTACGTCACCAGATCACCTGGGTAAAACGGCAAATGTCGGCTTGCCGTATCACTTAAAATGGAGGGAAGTTTCTCGGCAACTCGGAATGGACTCTGTTAACCTCGAGTTTCGATGAAACTGGTTTGTCAGTCAACAGAGAGTCATCACGAGTTCATGAAAAAAATGCAGTAAGGAGTCAGTTATGAACGATCTATAACCATGTAACCCATTTTTCTTTTTTCCCTCAAAAACTTGTTATGCATTTAAGCAATAGAGGACATGCTCCGCCTTTACCTAGCCTCATCAAAACACGAGGGGGAGGTGGGAAATCCAAGACAGTTATGCAAACCCGAGACGCAGTCGATGGTTTGCATAATTGTCGAGAATTCTCCTAACTCCCCCGAGGAAAATGCTGGTGTTTTTACTTCTTGATTGAAACAGATTTTCTTGAGACACACTTATAGTTCCTACCAGCCAATCAAAACGCGCGTCTGACAACACATAACCAACGCAGAGACAGCAAGCGGCAAGCGGCAAACGCGAAAAATGGCGGGAAAATAGTCTCCCTGCTTATAAGTGTACCCTTATTTCCTGTAATATTTCTGACCTTATATTGTTGACAATGAAGCCCAAAATGGAATCCAACCATCCATGGATAAAAATTTGCACAATATACCGAGGAAAGCTGATTAGGACTGCATTACGCACAACAGTGGATCCAACGTTGTATACCCTGTCAGCCCTGTGAGATACAGTGTTGATAACATAAAATCTGAAATTGTCTTACTACCAGAAGAATTCCTCTTTCATCACAAGAATCAAGCGGTGAATATTTCCAAAGTACCGAAGTGCATTTCAAGAGAGTAAAACTGTAAGAATTTAATTATCAGAAGATAACATGGTAACCAACTAATGATGCCAACTAGTAGGCTTAGCCACAATAGCCGATAATTTTCCAAAGTTCCAAAAAGTGTCTAAAAATTGCTAAAAAGTTTCTATTTTATTTCCAAAGTTGCCGAAAAGTTGCTTTTTTTTATACTTGTTTGCACTTTAAGTTGCCTTTGTTGCGGTTTAGATCATTTTGTCCTCGCGTACAGCGCTTTTTACCGGCAGATTTTTTTTTCTCTGGCTATTTTAGCTTTTCCAGGGGTAGCGAGATTTGCCCCCAGCCTTTTAGCTTCCGCAATTGGATTAATCACACCTGCATCTGCACATTCTTCCCAACTGGAATCTCAATCACTGACAGTCGATGTTGTCCGCCATTCAGACGAACGTGCCATGTGATACCGCTGATCTCATGGAAACTTGAGGCATGCAACACCAAGCTGGCCACTATTGGCCAGTCCTGGGGTCCACACACTCAGTTGAATTTAGCAGGCTTTTCTTTCGAAAGCTAATAAATGTCGCGAAAAAGGTAAAAGAAAAATTAAATGTGAAAATAAACAAAGGTTGCCAGGAATTTCAAAAGTTGCCGAAAAGTTGCCGAGCAGCTTGTGGCTAAGCCTACCAACTAGATTACTAGAATCGGACCGGACCGGATCGACAAAACTCGGACCGGATCAATAACAAAATTCCCGCCAAAAGTGGACACATGAAATCCCTTGGTCACGAATTAAGGAGGCTCCAAAGGGTTTTTAGGTGCGCGCGCGCGTAACCTAAACATTCTATAACTAAGAAACACGCGTCAAAAGAAAAAAAGTTTCGGGGAAAGTTATCTAGTACAATTTTCTGTAAACTATAAAACCCCTTTTTTCGATGTGTCGCAGATTCTACGAGATAACTTCTTGTCATACTCTCTAAGAAGTTAAAGAATTTAGGGATATTTCCAACAAACAAATAAAAACAGTAGGTCACCGACTTAATGTTTCAGATAATTTAAAAAAACTGAAATTTAGAGGGCCTTTTTGTGGACCAGGCGCGTTGCCATGGTAACCAACATGACTTCATAAGTGCCCTTAAAGTGTTACCCAACAATAGAGTTGCAAAGATATTTATAGTTTGCCTACGCTATGAAATATCCTTCTTTTGGTATCTTTCATCGTTTCCCAAACACTATAGACCGAATTTATAAATGGCGGCCAAAAAATTATTCTTTTGCTTATGTGCTAATTAGCCTCACTAGCCTCGTTTGCATGGACAAAATACAAAAGAATTGTTGCTTGAGAGCGAGGCTAGTGAGTCTCATTAGCACATAAACAAAAGAATACATTTTTGGCCGTCATTTATGCATTCGGTCAATAGCAACGAAAAACCCTTTCGAGCCTCCTTAAGGTTAATTCCCACCTTCGCCGAGTGTCCTTCGGAACAGCACAGTGTTATTCACAAGCCATCAATCAACGAAAGTGTGTCAGGCTTTTTGGATATTCTGATTGGTTGTCTAGATATCAGCATCTAAGGTTGGAGTAGCTAAAAATATGCGACACTTGTTGTGTAAATGAACGCCACGGGAAAATTATTTTAAATATCGGAATATCCCGACACGCTTTTGTTGATTGATGCCTTGTGAATAACACTGTGCAGTCATTTTGCTCGTGCTGCGGCATCCAATACCCGATAAATTCAATAGAAGAAGCCGCGGTGGTTTCACGTCTTACCGGCTCCGATCCTGACACTTCTGACACTTACTAGAAGGAAAACTCGCTTGAACTATATTTTTATCGTAAACTACATTTATTAAGCCCTCTTCTGATGTATAGTTTGTTAGGATTTTATTGAAACTAGCGCTCGTACGAACTTTTTCCAGAAGGACATCCGGGAAGATTGGAAGTAACCTTAACTTGTGACCAAGGGATTTCATGTGTCTACTTTTGGCGGGAATTTTGTTTCTGATCCGGTCCGAGTTTTATCTATCCGATCCGATCTGGTCCGATGCGGTCCGATCTGGTCCGTCCGGGCCATTTCAGGTTTTGCCAACGGCCTCGTGCAAGTAACACAGTCCACAATGTTCTCTTCTACAACATTTTTGTGTTTTCGTACTTCTGAATGGCTTCGACAAGACCTTCTACGGATTTCTACCCAAAGAGACTAATGTTTTCTTTCAGTTTTACAAGTGTGGGAAAATTCCCTTGCTAAAATGGCTGCTGTTTATTAGTCGAAATCTAACCGCAGTCCTTTTATTGTTTTTGTGATTTATATATATATATATTTCTTTAAGAAAAAAAAAAGCTCTGAAACTAGTTTTAGATTTGAATTTCCCTACAAAAAGAGGGAGTTGGTCATGGGGTTTCCGGTGTGGTACTTCTTCAAATTACTTACGGACTTCCTGTCGGACTGCTACTGTTATGCAAGCGATAAAAAAGACACGTTTAAGTCCGAGGACTCTGGGTACAAGGATTAACCCTCTAGGGTAATCCGCATTTAGCTCGTAAAATCTGGATCTTCGAATTTCCAATCGATCTGAAAACAGATTTTCTGAAAACGGATTTCACTCATTGAAATCTTTCCGGACATAGATTTCCAATTTGTGGAGTCCACGACGAAATCCGTTTTTTAGATTTTGTGTTGGATTGGAAATTCCGGATTCTCCCAAGAAGTCATGTAAGTCACGCAACGACAAGCTTTACCATCTTTATCAACAAGACGTGAATTATTGACTCACCTTAACGCCAAAAACACCTCCAATAGCTTGCGATCAACAACTTCAATGAAATATAAGGCTTGAGGAAGAGGGATGAGGAAGGATATGAACACCTGAGATTGAAAACCAGACGGACAAATCGTTGGCTAACACACCCCACCCCACACTGGATACCCGATCCCGCACCAGGCATACCTTAGTGGCTTGCGAGCAGGTTAACTTCGGGGATGACAATTGGACACATTTTTACCAACTTACAGAGGCATTGTTTGTCTAGAACTTCCTACATGTTTGACTGAGAACAACATTTCCAGCTTTTTGTTATGTTCACTTGCAGCTTTCACCTTTATCCCCCGTCCCATGGCACTTGTACAAAACGTCAACAAAACAGTCGAATGGAAGGCAAACAGACGTAACTAGTTGGAAATCAGTCGTATCGTACTTAATTCATATTTAGACAGATAACAACAAGTTCGTTGTTGGATTCAGAAAAAGGGGCAAATCCGACCGAAAGCTGAACCACTTTTCTTAAAATCCCCCAGGTCAAAGTCTGATTAGTCTCGCCGGCAACGAATAGAACTTTAAAATTTACAGTGGCATAACTGACAAGAAAGATCAGAGTACTTACCGTTAGAAAGGAAGTATTGGTATTTGGTTTTCCTAAAAGCATCCACGATAGACTTAAAATGACGAGAAACAACACAAAACGGCACAGAAGAACCACGAGGAAAGCTGTGAGTTTCTTCCACGCCATATTGCGGTATGAAAGTGTTGCGTGACAGTCATGAGATGCCAGAAAAATACACTATGTAACAGAACTTTGTCCTCTTTCAAGAGGTATTTAGCTCTGTTCAATTCGAGCAAAGTTCAGCACTTTTGGACACCTATATGCTAATATTTTTCACGCCGTGCCCGTAGTCCCATGAGAACAGCCGCTAACAATGAGAAGAATTAACGATGATCACACAATGTAATTGCTATGTACAATGGATGACTGGGCATAAAACTATGGCCGCGTTTTCGCGAGCGGTTTTTCAGGTCGCTAAAAAATTAGCGACTGACAACCAAAAATTCCGTGAAAACAGTTCCTTTCCCAACTCGCTTAAAGTTCAGCGACTCGGCAAATTTCAGTAGAATTCTCATTACATTGAAGCCACCAAACCAGGTAGCTTAAGCGAGTTGTCAATTTCAACTATAACAGGCGAGCTATTTTATTATTGCATTGGCTGCCCTCTCCTCATTTAATCCAACCCGTGAAAACACGTATCATTTTTAAGTCGCTTAACGAAGTCTGCAAACAAATCACTTTCAGGAATGTTAAGCGAGACAACGGCTGTCGTGAAAACACGGCAATGGTCTCTCGACATTTTTATATGCAAAGAAATAGACTCGTTGCCTTGCTATCAAGCTCTTGGAATCGGGAGCAGGCACGCAAACGGTAACATCCTTCTGTTCTAAAGGAGTCGTTCACACCCACTTGTTTGCTGCGGAAATAGCGGGGCAGAGGGAAAAGGAGGGTTCTTTCTTTATCGAGTGAGTTTTTCACAGACCTCCCACCCGCGCGTTATTTTGTTCTCCAGCTTTTTCTTTTCACGGGGGCTTAAAATTGCCTCGAAAATACTTTGTGCGTCGCCCGAGTTTGCTGATTTCTTCTTTACTTGAGAATTTTACTCCACAGCAAAAATAGAGATCAGATGGGACCTTTTGTTACGGCGTTTTTTAGCTGCTTACGTTGACCTCTAAAGAAGAGATGGTCCATTGTGTATTCTTCGTTCACTATGAATACAGCTATTTAACCCGCGAGCAGGCTTTCTTTTCTTTCGCGAGGGCGCGAAAAAGGAACCTTTTTTTCTTTCGCGCGAAAGCGAAAACGTAAAGAAAAGCGCATCACGCAGGTTAGTAATTGTTGATTGTTGAGAGTGGAGTGAGCAGACAGACTTTAGATAGAAAGGTCTTTGAAGTTATAAACTATTCACAATTCTAAAATCAAACAACGCAATGCCCCATTATGCCATTTCGTTTATTTCTTCAGTGTAGTTACAGATAATTACCTAACCCACAATCCTTTAGCACATTTACATTGTAAAGGAAAAGCAATCTACTGATTTGCTTTACAAAATAAGACATCCCAAGAAGAAACGCTATGAGTTCACACTTAAGCCTAAGCATTTGCTAAAGCGACTTTGTTATGACCTTGAAAAAGTGTTCACAATTTGTTTCACGGACCAATGTTCGGCAAGATTAAAACAAAGCTTCTCCTTATTCCCGCCAAGGAAACTCCTAATATGGGCAGTAAACAGTTTGATTACCCAATCACGTTACTCTATTTCAAACGACGTCAAAGTGAAATGCCAATCGCTTTCCAGAAAGGACGTTGTTCGCATCCGTGTTCGCTAAGCCAATGAAAATTCTCGCTCGTTTGTTTTTGTTCGATAAGCGAATTGAATGTTTTACATTTTTGTTTACGTTATGTTTCAAGGTCATACGAAAGTCGCTTTATCTATTTCTAACGATAAGATAACTTACAAAGTTTGCGCGATTAATTGGAGCTTTTTGTATAGGTATCTCCTTAGCTTTTATCAATTACAACGTCGTTCCCTACTTTTCAACCACTAATTGTGCTTTATACTCCCTTGTTCCTTCTCTTTCATTAACTCCGCCCGTGCTCCTAAGGAGGCGCTCACAAATACTCCCCGTTGTATAACATGGCGCCAAGGGTCCAACCAAGACTAAATCCTCCCATTTTCTTACCAACTTCGATCGTCTTATCTGGGGGCAAGTCATATCCCTGAGAGAGAAGCTCATAAACGTAGTTACCCCGAAAACAATCGACTTTTGCATATGGATTACTGCTTACATCCTGATAACGATTAGCACAAAACTGTCGAGAGTTCTCTTCGAACATGACCGGTGACAAAGGCTTTACACATGAATAACACAGCAACCCGATGTCTAAGGCGGTGTAAAACATCCCGGAAATCCCCACAAAATCCCCCTGCAAACGAGGCTGGTCGTAGAACGGACAACCGGGTTTTTTGCAGAAAAAAGTTTCGTTAATAATAGATCGGCAACGGGGGACTGAAGGCTTTCCTTCAATTTTCACAATATGACCATTTATGGTGGTCTCCTCTTCGTAACCCTGAAGATGACAAGGACTTTCAATAACATTTACGGCTCCATTCTCTAGGAAAATTTCATGGACGTATCTTTTAATGGCCTCATTCAATCCATAGCCAAGATAGCTTCTGGAAAAAAGGTGATACACATAGTTTCCTAACTTTACTGCAAGGGTATCTTTAGTTGGGGTATTGAAAGCGTTTTGATGGGAAGCCCCGCCCATATCCAAAATTCCGCTTGTGTTGTGAGATCCCCCTGGGAGAAGATTACCCTGGAGAAAATTCACAGAAATCCAAGCGTATATTCCTTCAAACGTACCCGAAATAATCTTTGCATTTTTTGAATAAAACGTGAATGGACATTTGCTTTTATCACTTAAGAGTTTCTCAACTTCACGGAGAATAGCGCCAGACTGGTCCGGGGGCAAAAGCCGCATCCCTGCTGTGGCGAAGAAGAAGACGTCAGCCGACTTTTGTGCACCCCGAGGAATGACACTTTTCGCTGCAGTTAACAGTGGGGCCAGATATAATTCAACTCCGTCTGGATTTTCAGCTAGGCTAGCTATTCCAGGTTCGACTCTGCTGGGGGAGGGGTCAAGTGCTTCAACATCTGTCACGTCTAAGGGAGGGGAGGCCATTTTTAACTTGTAGATTTCCATTTTGGTCTTTGAGGAGCCTGCATCGAACACAATGGCGTATTTGTCTGCAGCTGAGTCCTTGGGCACGGATCGTCCGAAACATATCAGTAGTTGTGTTGAGCTGGTAATGAGCAGTAGGAGCAATGTGTTTTTACTCATTGTCATCGTGACCTGAGAGGGAAGTAACCCATTCACACGTTATTATTCTTGCAAAAGAATAAAAAAGTGATTTATCTGCTGAGATTTTGCAGTCTGAACAGTCCTTGAATGAGAGTAAGTACTCATGTAGATATTTATGAGTTCTCAAAAGACGCTTACAGGCTTTTTATAGCAAAACTCGATGACAAATTTTTTTGTTAGCTTCCGGCCGCCATATTTGTGCCCCTCAGCGGGACGCAAACGTGGCGTCTCCATACAAAGCCTTATAAATTTGAGTAAAACATTTCTTCGAATATCTCCCGCACGAAAAATCGCACAGATCTGAGCAAAATGAGAGCAAAATGTTTCAATCATAAGAATTCTACCGTTCTCATTCTTTGAAGGGCAATATGGCGGAAGCTTTCGATGTGCACTTCACTAACATTGCGAAAATGCTAACTAGAGATATTTCGGTTGGAGAAGTTGACGCTGAATCATTCTTGTCGCCCTCTGATAAAGTGATAATCTCTAAAAACTCCGAGTGTCGACATTGTTCTCGACCTGTTGGAAAAAATCGATAAAAAGAAAGCCAATGGCCTTGACAAGATCCCTAGTAAGTTGTTAAAGATGGCAGCTAGTATTGTTGCACCCTCGCTAACCGACATATTTACAAAATCAATCCTCACGGGAATCTATCCAACTGAATGAAACTGGCTAGGGTGACACCGATCTTTTGAAAGAGGCTTAAAACCAGACTTGTAAATAATTATCGCCCCATCTCCGTTACCCCAATAGTACAAAAAGTGCTTGAAAAACTTGTCTATGATCAACTTTATCACTACCTAAATGATAATAAACTGCTATTAAGTTGCCAGTCAGGTTTCCCTTCTTTACATAGTACCCTTACAGCTTTGCTTGAGGCAACAAATTGTTAAACAATAAAAATTGTAGCTACGATTATTTCATTAAATTGCTTGGAATGGGTTAGTGTTTTTAGAAAACATTGCGAGTTCAATTGTGTTTGTTCTGATTAGTTAACGACGCGTTTAAGCACTTTTGTCATACCATTAAAATTAATTGTGTGTAACAAATGCTTCTGCAGCTAAAGTTAATTGTGCGTAACGAATGGTGCTGCAAGGCACAAAGCTTTTTGGAGTGAAGTGTGTTTGCCATTTCTAGTGGAGTGAAGTTACCTTTATATCTATTAGTGAGTGAATGATGATTCAGGAAAGACTTGATCTTGTGTTAAAGTTATTAAACAGTGTGTTGAGAGACGGACGTGACCAATTCAACAAAGGGGCCACACTGTTGCCAGGCAAAATGCACGTACTGGAAAACACAATTAAGTTTGCTCACAAAGGCTAAGTTTCTTCACAAAGGCGTTCCAACGTCTCTCACGAAAACTTTCGTGCCCTTACTTATCTTGTAAACAATTTAATTCATACCTGGACACACTAGGATATACTTCTTATTTGGAATTAATCCGTCTGGGTTGATTAATTAGAGGAACTAAAAGAACTGTGTTGACAAGTGCTTCTGGTACGTTTTGTCGTGCAACTGCTGTACTCTTAATATTTAGTGTGTGTTACTAAATTAGGCTGTAACGCTAAATTTAAGTCGAATGTTCTCGTACTGTTGGGAAACAATCCTGTAGTACCATTCAGTTATTGTTCTAGGAACTCCGATGCTGTACTAATCCGTTAATCTCGCGTTGACGTTATTAGTTTACGGCTTGGATTAGCCAGGTACATTAATTAATATTGTTAATCCCTTGTTTATTTCGGTTGGTTTAGTCTTTGTTACTTTAAGTTATTAGTTGAGAAGTCACGTTCCGTCCAGAAGGTTTAGGCTAGTGATCCTGGTCCTCCAGCCACTGCGATTGGTCTTTTATGGACTCGCTCAACGCCTAACGGCACTGCAATTTTTAAGCCGTCGGCGTGGACCACGTTTCGTGCAACCGTAGGTGCACCTTCGTAGTTTATGTCAAACACTTCTTTTGTAGTTGGCGTTATTGCATTCTAAGCCTCTAATCCTTTGACCAATCGCGATGCGTTGCCTGGACCGGGAGCGCTAATAAGTAAACGAATCTATCGGTGTTAGGTGCTCTTTTTTTAACAAACTACTCGTTAGAGAACATCATATAAAGAAGTGAACAGCAAGAGTGTTGAGGAGTCTTTCTTCCCCCAAAAGATGTCCTTCAACAAAATAGCTTGTCTGTTACACTTATGTCCAGGTTTGCACGCAGCTGTAAAAATTGCAATTTTTCGCAAACATCGTAAACGGCTGAAAAGACAAGTCCCCTTGCGAAAAATCGCAAAAATCGTAAAACATGAAAAAAAAAAAAGAAGACGAGGCCCCAACTGGGATTCGCGATTTTTGTGATTTTGTGCGAAATTTACGAATTTAACGTATAAAATCACCAAAGCACAATTTGCGAAGATCGCTAACATATCGCATTTAACTGTACAATGCATATCCAATGCATGTACTTCTGTACAGAACTCCTTCAAAAGCAACAAGCTACAAACTATGCATACATTAGTTCATGGTGTAAAATTTTCATTGAAGAAGCTCCAAGTACTACGCACTTTTCACAGTGAATCAAAAATTGGGAAATTTGTTCCACTGGAGATAACAACGAGTCACAACAGAAGTGTAAAGAGATACAGTAAGCTTTTAAAAACTCCCACAAGAATCCACATTTTCGTGGTGTTGGTGTATCGAGTCTGATAGAGCTGTCAAGGATGAGATTGCACCGAGTTCCGCTGTTAATTACGACTACGAGACTTATCGGGTTTGAGATATGCATAACCGGGGTATGTAAAAATCAACTAAGCTAGTTCTATATTCCAACAGCCAGCCCCAACAGCCTACAAAGTACCGCGGAAAATAGACAATACCACAGACGTGCATTCTCCTTGTTTAACTTTTTTCACTTTTGTTACAGAATGAAGTTCTCGCCCTCGCAGTGTTTGCATGAAAGCACAATGATACATAGCGCACATTTGGGCAAGAAGTAGCATTATTGCCCGCGTTAATAGACATTCTGCAATTTTAAGTAACACATTGGTCACCAGAATGAAATGTCATACCAGATTACAAGGATTTCATTTGAAGTGAAAACGGGAATGGACTTTTCCTTTCTACGAGATCGTGTGAAGAATATAGCACTCGTTTAGTTATTTAGCTTGAGAGCCTGTTTCAGTGATTAGGCCAAAGCACTCTTAAAATTTTAGCTTTCATTTTACGGTTCGGTTAACTACGCTTTTTTTACGAGATCTTGTGAAGAATATAGATCGGATCTCGGCTTAGGACCTTCATTTGCGGAATTCACTCGGTTGGAATCGTTTTGGGATTTTCCTCTGAATACACGAATGATTACCACATCGATGGCAAACAATAACTCTTCAGTATCACTTCATATGGAAGATCCCAGCATAAACCCCCGGTGTAATATTAACTTACCCTTTTCCTTTCATCTCTCTCATGTTCTCTTATTTTTGGATTGGAAAACTCATTTGCGTTATTTCTTTTTCGCACTCCTCGTATCATCCATCTTCCAACGACCCACTTTCAAAAATGGCGACCTCCTTTACACTGTTTTGTACTTATGCAGAAACCCATAAGGGTTGAAACGTGTAACGGCCCCTTGTGTGCTGGCAAACAAGCTTCTGAATATTCCAATTTGCTAAGTACCATATTTGGAACAACAAGAGCGAGGGGTTTCCAAATATAGTACTTAGCACTGAAACGTTCAACCAATCAGTTCGCACTGAATATTCGGAAGCTCTGAACGCGCGTTACACGTTTCAACCCTTATGAGTTTCTGATTTATGTTAATGTTAGACCTACTGCCCTCATTTTGAAACAAATATTCTTTTAAAATTTGTTCGTCGTAGCGAGGCTAGAAAGGCTTATTAACATTAAAACCAGACAACATTTTATTTGAACACCATTGTGAAACAGGTCTCCTGTCCGTCTTTCCTTCTAATGAATGAATGTTCATTTTGCCATCATGGCAGCATATACTAAATTCAAGGGCACCAACGAGAAAATTAAGCCAGAAGCCTTTGAGAGACATTTCCAGGCTCCTTGTAATGTATCAAGACGGTCCAGAGAGATGTTTGAATTTGATCTGTTCGGATATCTTAGCTGAAAATGGAAGTGTCCGAAAATTTTAGGGAATGAAATCTTCATTTCAGAAATTGATAGCCGAACGTTACCTTCCAGAGAACCATTTGCTCATCCGAAACTGCTTGGCAAAAATTTCAAAAATATCCCTTCCAAAAACGTAAAGGACTACTTTTCCCTGGTTGCTGAATCTTTTAGGTGATGTTTTAGTAAAGAAATCTATAGCTGTTTGCAACATAAAACAGAAATTCTTAGAACAGTTTGGCTCTCCCGAAAACATATTTCACCGAATATTATCGTTGGGTACCCCTGTAAATTCCAGATGGTGTCATCAAACATAGAACACTAATGTAGAATTAGCAGATTACATTCAATAGACCTAAATTAGCAATAAATTAGTTGCTAAAGATAATGCATCGTGAAAAACTTATTGAAGCGTTCGGATCGAGCCGCCACATCCCTGGGATTGTTTAACCCTGAGGGTAAGCCATACCCATAGGCCAAACCACTTTGGCCTAATTGTGATAATCGCAGGATAGTTATTCCAGATTATAAAATTTGTCGCGCTCGCGTTTTCACAATTCCTTTGGGATTCCTGTATTGGCGTGATAAATTACAGAAAAATGAGTAATTTATGCCAAAGTCACTAACTTTTTAAAGGGCGCATGTGCAAGGAGTCTTTGTAGAATCGTGACAAAGTGGAGCGCACATCAACAAAGTCAAATTCTATTTTTCGAACGGTTTGTGAACACGTCTAGATTGTCCCATAGCAAACTATTACGCGTCCGGATTTCTTAATATCAATGATCAGTTACGAAAAATGTTGGGAATTAGACTACGATTGGGATCTCCTTCCAAAATACCATTTTAATGGTTTTTAATTTATACGGTCTGTTTTGAATCATAACGACAAGAATATTATACCGAAAAAACCGTTTGTCCATCAAAAAACCTAAGATTACAACTGTAAACTCAAGAACACCTTTACCTCCACAACATTTCAAAATGGAAGATGTTTCTGTATTCTTTGCTGATTAAGTGTGCATCAATATCCTATCCCACTTCACATTCCTAACTTTTCAGACATACACAATAACATCTCTTAACCGAAGCATTCGTCAAAAATTGCTGATGTTCGTCTCAAGCATCTTGTAAAACGAGGAGAGCTCTTTAAAAAGTCTTATTAAACAACGTTGTGTTCTGCAGCAGGAAAACAACATACCTTAATCAGTCGGAACTGTAGCCTATAATTGTCAAACATTGTAGGCACCTTATGGCATTGGCACTGAATGAAAATGAATGACATTTTTGTAAATAATACAGGGTAACTTTAATCCGGTTTTGAACAAATGGACCTTGGTTACGATTTTTGTAGAGGTTCCCAATTTTTGCATTACTGCAAAACTCGCTTGTCTTGTCAGAAACATTGTGGTTACTATGCCTTAAACAGTTAAGATTTCTGCAATTTACGCAAAATTCGCAATTTCTGCAAAAATCGCGACTCCTGTTAAAGCTTGTCGAGGACTAGTGCTCGCTAGCTTTTCCGTTTTCTGCGATTTTTCGCAACATTTGCAATTGCGTGCAAACTTGGACATATCTCCTCTGTAACATCGACAATGGCATCCGGAGTGGCGTCCTTTTCATTCGACACTATCACGCGATCATGAAATTATTAACGCAAGATAACGTTCGCTGACGATACCAATATAAGCCTAACTGCAAAAACGTTAAAAGATCTTAAACTAGCAATAACTGCTGAACTCAGTAACCTTAGCCGTTGGCTGAGAGCCCGGCAACAGGTTAGAGACCGAGTTAATGATAATTGGACCTAGGTAGAGATTAAACACTCAATTTGGCGAGGTTTGTTTAACAAATTGATTTCAGTTTTTCATGCGTCTGTCCTGTTATTGATAACTGTCAAAATAGCTGTGGCTCCACGAGGCGATAGCCGAGTGGTCTGCAGACTACTTTAACAACGTTATGACGAAAGTCATTGTCAATAACAGGACAAATGCATAAAAAAACTGACATCAATTTATTTTTTACAATAACAAAAAGGCAGAGGGGTCAAAATAAAGTCAAAACACGAGAAGAAAGCGAGACAAAAATGCGAGAAACTTCCATCTGACGCGAGCAATATCGCGTCATTATCCCATAAATTATAAATTTGTGTGTCTGTCCGCCTATTGACAATTAACAATTAGCCGATGAGCGCGCGAGAATTTTTGCAGTCATTGTAAAAATACGAATTGATGCCGGAGAGTAGATCACATTAAATCCCTGGGTTTTACCATTGATGATCGGCTTTCTTGGTCAAATCATGTAGACGAAATATGCAGAAAAGTTTCCTTGGCAATAAGAGCCTTACAACGGATACGGCACTATATCTCAGCTAAGAATGCGCTTCAAATTTATAGCGATAATATTACCGCATTTTGTTTACTGGGACTGCTAAAGTGGCCAGTCAAGTGACAAGCTAAAAAAATTACAAAATCGCGCAGCCAACATAATTACTAAATTACCCTTTGATACGAGCTCCAACCTCCTTCTCGATACTTTTAAGTGGGAGAAGCTGTCTCTTCGACGTAAAAAAATAGAAAGTCCCAATTATGTATAAAACAATTCACCATCTTGCTCCGGAATACCTTCAACGCCTTTTCATTCAACGCGTTGCTGAATATAACCTGAGAAACTTGCTATGCCCAAGCCAAATACTAAGTTATTTGAAACGAAGTTTCCGTTACAGCGGGGCCTGTATGCTGGCTCTATTGGGATCAAGCAGGTATCTGACCTATAGGACTCCCACACGGGAATCATGTAAAACAGTTGTAAAGCGTTTTTACTTCTTTCAGCTAAACTGATTATTTTCCGTGTTTAAATAATGCTTGCTTGCTTGCTTACTTAGAGCCACAAACATCTAAGCCAAAGCACGAACTTTATACGCTCCAGTTTCTCTTCGATAAGAACTTAAGTCAGCGATTTTAAATGCCCAACACACGAAGCCCATTTTCTTGCAATGACCGTACGCAAAATTTGTCAGGGGTCCAAACTGCACTTCCAGAATCTGGAAATCCGCTGTGATTGTGCTTGCGGTGGAGGAACGCGTGACGAAGCCCTAAGAGCGTCTGCGTGGGAGGCTAAGGTTTGTATTGAGAAGTTTGGAAAGTGATTTGTGAGTACATGTGCATGGCCTTTAAGTGATAGCCACAATTCCGTGAAGCACGTGTTTTCTATCTATTGAATAGAGTTTTCCTTATCCCAAAGTGTCCGGTACCTTACTCAAAAATTGAGAGTAAGATGCTTATATCAGCCAACGTTTTTGACATTGCCAAAGAAACCTATTTTAGATTACTTGGCTTACCATAATTGCCTTACTTCAGAAAATGCCAACAATAAAAATTATGAAGGTGAAAAACGCAAACAATTTACTAGCCGTGAATGATCGCGCAATGGGTAAAAAAACGCATAAAGAAAGTATGGAACGGACATAAAATGTAATATTTACGTAACGCCTTTGCTTGGAGCCAAATTGTTGAAGGAATTCTTTGGGGAGAGAAGCAACTCCAACACTCTTCTCGGCAGAGACGATTTGAATGCGAACCGACGATGCTAGTCTGTTCACTGAGTAGAATTAGTGTGAGCGGAGTTTAGCAAGCAGTGTTAATATAGCCAACCAACTTAGCCAACGCCCACTGCCAGTAATCGGATACTACGCTATGCGTAAAGGATTCTGGGATCGCCAGGGGGCCAACATTAGAAGTGCGCTCAAAACTAACGAGCAACCCGGCACTTTCAAATGTGCGCCCTTAAGATGCAAAACTTGTCTTTTCATCGTTAACACTAGCAAGATATCGGGACCTAAGCGATCTGTTAAGATCACCGATCGTTTCACATGTACCTCCGGAAATGTCATTTATTGCGTAACCTGTACGTTATGCAATAAATTATACATTGGCGAGACAGGAAGACGACTAGGCGACCGATTCCGCGAACACCTTCGCGATGTTGAGAAGAATGACAAGGATGCAACTAGGCCAGTCGCTCGTCATTTTAATCTCCCTAACCACCCCCAAAAACACATGGCCATCTGCGGCCTTTCCCTACATCCAGGTACGACGGAAAGCCGTAAGAACCTGGAACAAAAATTCGTCGTCCAAGTCGGCACTCTTAATCCTCACGGTATTAACGAACGCTTTTCATTTAACTAATATAATCCTATTTTTCATGTTGACATGTTACCACCAATAGCGTAGCTCCTACTCTACTATATAACCCACACCTAACCCATAATTTCTCGATTCGCTCTGACGAAGGGCTAACGCTCGAAACGTCAGCTTTTTGAATCTCTGAACGGTGGCCAATATTATCAACTCCGTTGATAAAACCCCAATTTTTGATAAAAAAATAGTCGCCCTACATTCTGTATTTTTGCTCTATTTAGAAACTTACATGTTTTCAATTTAAGCATTCTTTAACCACTTGCTTGTATTTAAACTACGTAGAGCATGACATCTGTCCAGCCATGTCATCCTGCATTTCAGTAGCCTGCAAGCAGGCTCTTCCGTCGAAATATAAGGCCTTGGTAACTAGCCAAGCCCTTATATTTCGAGCGCGCGACATTTTCAACGGAAGAAGATATTTCGAGTGCGCGCCATTTTCAACGGAAGAAGATATTTCGCGCGCGCGCCATTTTCAACGGAAGAGGATATTTCGAGCGCGCGCCATTTTTCAACGGAGGAGCCTGCTTGCAGACTAGCATTTTAGTTATTAATGTTATGAGCGATAAAACGATATCGAAGTAGGGGGTCACAGGGTGTATGTAGGAATTCGCTTCCCTACCGGAAAGCATTGTGTTTTTGGTCACTTGGGATTAGCTAATAAATCCCCTGTGGTACTTTCCTTGCTTTTAGTCTTGGGCTTTACATGCTACAAAATGTCTTGAACGTTTCTTGATCGGTTTTGGGCAGCTTCTGCAAGTACCAGAGCAGAAATTACGCAAAACAAAAGAAGCAAAAGACAGAAAACAAAAGAACTCCAAATAAAGACTAATTCGCGCCATTTTCAACGGAAGAGGACATTTCGAGCGCGCGCCATTTTCAACGGAAGAGGATATTTCGAGCGCGCGCCATTTTCAACGAAAGAGCCTGCTTGCAGGCTAGCATTTTAGTTATTAATGTAGGAATTCTAGTCCCTTCCGGAAAGCATTGTTTTTGGTCACTTGGGATTAGTCTTCATTTGGAGTTGTTTTGTTTTCTTTCTTTTGCTTCTTTTGTTTTAAGTAACTTCTGCTCTGGTACTTGCAGAAGCTGCCCAAAAACGACCAGGAAACGTCCAAGACATTTTGTAGCATGTAAAGCCCAAGACTAAAAGCAAGGAAAGTACCACAGGGGATTTATTTCACCCCTGAGAAAAGAAGGATTTCCGTGAACTGAAAGCAACCATTATGTTATACTACAGTATAAACAACAGTTACTGCATCACGTACACAAACGAAATGAATCGCTCAAACAAGAGTGAAACTCGCATCAGTTGCGTGCAAAATTAAGTCAGTACTAAGATATCTTACCTGAAAAGTGTGTCTTCGTAGATCAGATCACTTTGTGGGAGGCTGACAAGTAACCCTTTTATCGCGGACGAATCACACTTGCAATTAAAGAAGCGAAGGACAATGAAAATGAAAACTCGAACTCCATAATTAACATAATTAACTGAAAAGCATGCCCATTGGTCGCTTTGTTAGTGACCCACATCCCTTTCACGTGTGTTTAAGGTATAATTAGAGTAGTGTTTCGAGAATATTCTGGAACATTTCAAAAATACAGAGGAAAATTGATTGTGCAAATACACCGAAACAAAAAATTACAGCTGTAACCTGATTAAACAAACTTCATCCCCAGTACCGATTTCCTCCTGACAATTTATTGGAACTCACAGGTAATTCTAGACGTCAGAATTTACATGTTTCAAAGACACTCTGTTTTTCGTTCTTCGAATTTTTGGTATATCGACCATAGTAGTATAGGAGTTGGCGGTTCGGGACCATTTTCTTTTCAATGTTCCCAAAACCGACCAACTCCTATATTGCTTAGCATTTGATAGTTCAATTTTTTTGTAATCATTTTATGAAAATAATTTTATGGAAACTATATTATTTCATAATGTTTGGAAAACTATATAGACCCTATGCAAATATGGCTGCCTTTAAATTATTCTTTTGTTCATATTCAAAATAGCCCAATTAACCTCGTTCAGGATAACAACTTCTTTAGAATTTTTGTCTCAAAAACCAGAGCAGAAGTTACGTAAAACAAAAGAAGCAAAAGAAAGAAAACAAAACAACTCCAATTGAAGACTAATCCCAAGTGACCAAAAACACAATGCTTTCCGGTAGGGAATAGAATTCCTACATTAATAACTAAAATGCTAGCCTGCAAGCAGGCTCTTCCGTTGAAAATGGCGCGCGCTCGAAATATCCTCTAACAAATTCTTTAGAATTTTTGTCTAAAAAACGAGGTTAGTTGGGCTATTTTGAATATGAACAAAAGAATAATTTAAAGACAGCCATTTAGCATAATTTTATGGCTTCAATGTTATGATTCTCATATTCTTGTAAAAGTATTACAGCTAAACACATTGCGTTTTCAAGCGGTTTAAAAGCGGTTTGCGGTTAGCAAGCGATGGAGCGTGCTTGTGCTTATGGATCCATGATGATACAATACGATACAATACAATACATACTGAATTGACCGCTCACCATAGGGCTTTTCAGGGTCAATAAATCAACGAAACAACAGAACACAACAACTCCAACTGTTAAGAATTCCAACAGGTCGGAGGCAAATTTACAAGTGCAGCTGGGAAGTTGAACCAGGGACTACCAGGGTTAAATTCAACGAGTGGTCAGAGCGGGTCTTGAACCCGGGATCTCCGGATCTCAAGGCAACCGCCCTAACCACTGGGCCATGATGATGACTATCATGAGGTGATTTCAAACAATTGCTTACAGTTATCTAACTGTTATATAACAAATTGATTACGTCGCCAAATGACGTCGTTTTGCTCATTATTCATAATGCTGAAAAACTCATCTTTTGTTGGTAGTTCTGTTTTGTTGAATTTCTCAAAGCTATCCATATAATCATGAGGGTAAACACCTTAATTTTTTAGACATTAAATTTAAGTTTTAATATTGAAGCTTTTCTAATGTGCATTTTAATGATTCATGTGGGGTTGCTTACAAACTTATCCACACTTGAACTCATAACCTGAAAATTGTCGATAAATGTTAGATTGTTCGCTAACATGAAAGCCGTATATTTTTCCATATTGTTGGGGATGACATTTATATTCACCTGCTGTTCTTCACCTTTTTTTTTTGTATGTATGCTTTTTAGCGAATCACCAATCTGCTGCATAATGAAGTGACTATCATATCCCCTCAAATTATGGAAAATAACAATCTTGATGCACTGCACATCTGTATTTTCCGGTTATGTGACAATGATCTCTTACTTTGATATCTTTTTCAGTATATATTTTAACACATATATGACACTTGTCAGCTGTTTTAAAATCCTTAATATACCATGCTCTTTCGTCATTATCATGTCTCTGTTGAAATGTTTTTTCTTTATCTTATTGCAGTATTTGACTTCTTTTAAAAGAATGGCAAAATAAAATGTACACATGGCCAAGATGTGACAAAACATTGAAAAATGCAAACAAGGACGTTCACAATAAGACCTTTAAATAGATTCCATTTCATATTTAACTAGATGCTTCTGTGAAGCATAAACTGGTTTGCCTGTGGTACGTGCTTCAGAAAATCA
>NC_090895.1:26764241-26779241 GCF_036669925.1 Montipora capricornis | reverse complement strand
TCTCTGTTGCTTGCCTGCTTCATCATTTCGATGCGTTTAAAATTTCTCTGAGAAACTAGCTGTTTCGCCATGCGGTGGAGAAAGGCCGCAGATGCGTAGGAGCTCCCAGCACCAGTGTCTAACAGCACGCGGCAATGGATTCCACCCACGCTCACAACGACCACAGGATAAGCGCCCTGAATCACTGGAAGAACTGGAATCGACGTTATCTTAGTGAAATGTGCGTTGATGATTTCGCTTTCCTTTCCATACTTGATTGTTAAAATATTCCTCGCTCGTAAATAGCCTTCTGAGTTGAACGGCAGGGCGTCGATTATCGATCTGACTTTCGGATCCACTAGTTCCTTTAGATATGAGAACTTCGTGATTGGCGATACATCAAACGAATCAATTTCTGCTTTAAACTGGTTCCGAAATCGAAGCCAATCGATGTGCGTGCCTTTAAACTTCGTAATTACAAGTTTCGGTAACTTGGCGTTGCTTGATTTATCATTTTTGTTTTTGATCTTTCCGGCTATTTTCTGTTTGCTTTTCGTACTTCAGCCTTTGCTCTAATTTCTCCTTTTCAAATCGCATTTCCTCTTCATATTTTCGTTCTCAGGTCTCAGCTGCGTGATTTTCTTCTTCTTTCTTTGCGGCTTCAAGCGATGTGCTGTTAGATTGCTTGCGTCAAGATCAACAATGGTCGTTTCAAATACGCCCACATCTTCATCTAATTTGGATTTCATCTTCCTTTTCCCCCGCTTCAAATCTTAATTCTAGTACGCTAACCTTAATGTCGTGGACTTCTTCCACTTGCTAGGGTGTTGCGTAGCCTTTCCATATATGTGAAGTTTTCATTCTGTATCGCAGAGTCTGTTTGCGAACGTGTGAACTTCAATAGTTGAAGCTTCGCGTCGATTGTCTTGTAGAGTTGCTATCATCTCGATCTGATTGCTGTGTGTCCCGTGGGAGGTGCCAACTTTTGTCGGGAACGGGTATCCAACATATAAGTCGCAGGTTTATGTCTCAAATTGGTTTACTGTTGCTTCCCTGATTACAGATTCCTTCGGTTTTCTATTTTTTTCTCTCTCTTCTCACACGCCAAAAAAAACGATCTTATTACACTATTTCGCAATCAAAGGTTCAATGTTCAATGGAGATTGTCTTTCACTTGATAATGGTAACGATAATGGTAATGCTTTCTTGTCATGTTATGTCATGCTATGTCACGCTTCCGACATATCGATCAAGGCCAGTGATCACAGAAAACAGGCTCTGATTGAGAATCCCAACAACCTCAGTGCATAAAGGCTTTTTAACATGGGACAACTGGTTTTTATCTCTAATTGCACAGACCTCAGAACAGATTGTGAACTAAGAAGATTTGTTAATCTACTTTCAAGAAAACAAATTTGCCACACCTTCCAAAAAGAAGAGGAATGACAAGGGATATTTCATCTTCTCAAGTTAACATAATTCCTTCATTACATGTTTACAACTATTGCATGGCTTTGGACAGTGACAACATACACTTAGCTACGCCTTAAGGACGGTGCCTACCATTGTTATTGCGCATACGTTATGCTAATCTCTAGATACTCAGATTTCCTATCGGCCATGCTTATTAATACAAGGATATATTTGAATGGTTCAAAACTATGTAGAGAAAGCAGAACTTAGCAAGTGCTCTTGCTATCCAAAAAGAAAATAGGGGTAAACATATATTTTTCAGAAATAATAAAGCTTCAATATTAATTTGGAAAAGAACGCCATAAATTGCTTTGTATTTTAAAGCTTTTTACAAATATTGTTGATTAATTATCTTCGAAAAATGCGTGGTTACCCCCAATTTTATTTTGGATTTCAATACTACTTGTTAAGATCTGTTTTTCCCGCATAGTCAGTAAACCGTGCAAAAATACCTTTAAATTTTTCATTCAGTCCCGTCCGCGCAAAATTACCCATCACCAGAAAATGTTAGCATTTAAAGTTGGGGGAAAAGCAATACATCATTTTAAAGCTAACAAAATAAGCTCTCCAACACCATATAGCTTAGTTACAAGGAACTAAAACATTTTATAACAAGAAAATATAAAGGAAAAAACTGAAAAAAAGAAAAAAAGACCCAAAAATCAGTTTTCCACAAGAATTTGACATTTTAACGTTGATTACGAATTTTTGGACGCAAAATAAAATCATTTTATCGGCTTTCTTTGACGAAAATTTGACCGAAAACTGACCAGGCACGAATTTTATTATCTAAATCTTACCTAACCCAAAGGATAAAACAATTCGCTAGACATGTAACCAAGGTAAACATGCAAGAGCGAAAGCGAAAAAAGGCGAATATTTTGAGGCAAAACACAATTGTGTATGAGAAGTCTGTAAAGGAAATTTATGCAAATATCACGCTGGGCAAATCATCTTACCTTTTCAGCGATTTTGAAGCTTGAAATTCCATCCAATGAACCGAAATCCTTTCTTTATCCTTTCCGATGTATTTAGTGTTATTTTTTGGCTGAAAAACTCAACTAAAGCCTCTCCGCGACCGAAATTTCGTCTTCGCGAGGCTTCAAATGGCCTGAAGTAAAATGGCATTCATGTAGGCGTAATAAAATCTACAACGACGACATTTTCAGGGAAACTGGGGCCATACCTCCCCAGTAAACCCCCAGTAAAGAAACACGCCAAATTTCACAGCAATCGATGGAAATGATGGCGGCGTTCTACGAATCCTACAAGAATGATGCTTGCAAGCATCATTTTCAGACCAACTAAACACAATTAAGGAACATTGAGGGTCTCGGGGAAACAAAACACACTGTTTCCTTTTGGGCTAGTAATTAAATGCTTAGAAACAACCCGTCAGCTCTATCAGGCCGTGTCTAGCTTATACAAGCAACCTCTGTGTAATTATGGTTTTATCTACAGCTGATTACACGTAATCTTCAGGCCTGGCTTTTTTAAAGACTTCAATCAATCTATCAGATAGATTAATTTCGACTTTAATAAAATAACTCTTACAAAATATTTTTATAACGACACAGCAAACATAGCATTGTTAAGTTAAAATGGAAACGAGAGACAATGAACTGAAAGTCACTACAGCCTGAAATTTGCGTTTTGCCAAACCTCAAAGGAACATGTTTTCTTGCCTGTAAGTGCTTTACAAGCGTGAGTGCAATTTGTGACTAAACGCAAAAAAAATAAGAAAAAGAAAACGAAGTCGAACTTAACCTCGAGAGTTTCCCTTGGAAAGCCCGAGTAATCATAATCTGTTCATACAGTGTTAATTGTAATCATTAAATAGACCATCTGCTAAAAGGAAAATATACCTACCATTAAAACACTAATAATGCCTTTTTACTGTTTTTAAAGAGCCAATCGGCGATGGTAGCCCCTTTCAATTATATAATATTTTCAGCATTTTGATGTGATATGAAACATTTCCGTTTCACTGCGGGTTATTTTTACATACATAGAGCGCATGCAATGAGTATATCCATACAGAAAATGCACTATGCCAGCGACATATATATATTTTTTTGCAACTGAATTACCTTGAATTACTTGGAACTATAAAACACCTGTGGAATACGTTGGTTTAAAAGAGATAGAACTTGTGTTCAACTAGTAGATTGCTACCTGTATTCCTTGAAAGTATCCCCGTTTAAAATAAGCAGTATGTTAAGCGCTACCCCTTGTGCTGTCCCAATTTGGATAATCTTTCGGTTAGTGCAAGATTGTGGATTTTTTTTCCGAGGCCTTTTTTTGCAATAAGTAACACTGCAATCTTCTTTCGCTTAGAATACGTATGTCGATACATGTCGGCAATGAAAATATAAAGGCTTTCGTATAATTATTTTCAATCACAGATCCTTAAGTTTGAAAATTTCATCAGTTTCAGCAAAGGGGTGACCTTGTGAAGCAAGATAATTATGCTGATGCCTTGAAAAACTTGCAAATAATAATTCATTTTTCCCTTTATGAATGAGTTTCAGGAATTAGTTACCATTTTTCCCACAGCAAATGGATGACTTGTTTGTTACTCAGTCCGATCTGGAAACTGTCTCCGAATAAAATTCTTCTATCTTCATTGAGAATCCCAACAGCCCCAGTGTGATAAATGACTTTTTAACATGGGAGTGATTTTTATCTCTAATTTCACTGACCTCGGAACAGATTGTCAACTAAGAAAATTTGTCAAGCAACCCTCAAGGAAACAAATTTTCCACGCCTGCCATTCTACAGATTTCTATACAATCTATAATAGAAATTTTTATGAGGCAACTCATCTTGACGAATTAACACACTTTCTTTGTTACTTGTAACTATTGTCGCATGTCTTTGGAAAAGTGACAACATAGTTAGAGGTCTAAGGCACAAGCATCCTATGCTGTTGAACCTCAACGTGGTCGTTCGAACCACAAGATAATTTGAATGATAGCTTAGTTAGAATGGCCTCAAACTCGGACAATAAAACTATTTGCATTCCAAAGGCTCTACGATTATCGAAGATGTCGAGTCTCCAAGGTGATGTTAAATTCTCTTCAGGATTCTGTTGGTTGTAGTCAGTCAATGACTGACATAATCAAGTGTCCTAATGCCATGCCGCAGCTGTGTTTAAATATCATAATAACGGCCCCGAATAAAAATTCCGCCTTTCAAAAATGGTTGAAGTAAGAAACGAACTCAGATGGTGCGAAAAAAATGTGAACAAACTGCTTTTTAATGAGGACGACGATGGTCATTATTATACGACACACATGATTTATCTCAAGAGTGTGAGTTTACGTGAGCCCAGAACAAACGAGATTCGTTAGAAAATACTGTTCATTCTATTATCTCATTATCTGATAACTTAAGACACTCAACTCTCAAGGAAACAACCATCTACAGGTTTTACTGTAAGCGAACTTCAATGGACTTATTGACAACATGATAGGCTTGTTTAAAGTGCTTCTTTCTTAACGAATCTCAGTTATTTCAATAAAACTAATAAAGGTAGAAGTAGGGTTGGCGTAGAACAAGCGATACACTAATGTGGTCCGAGATAGATGTTCGGATTTGACGTCATAGGTGGTTCGTGTTCGTTAGTTTTCGGCTGCACTCTGGTCCGCAACTTTTTTTTCCGAAGCGCTCCGGTCTCCCTCCTCTTTGAAACTGAACCAGTATTTGATTCGATTTGATCTGATATCAGTTGCTTTTAGTCTTACCAATCGATAAATCATTTGTTCTAGGCTGCATAACCGTTACCTTAATGAAGTGTTTCGTGTGAAAAACTCCCTTATTAACCTGACTCATAAGACTATAAAAGTTCATTCATGACTTTAGAAGCCAACCAATGTGTTAGTGTCCAAAGAAAACAAAGGTAAACAAGACGCTTGGTGGCGGTTACGTGGGATGCTCCTGCAAATGTCACTGATCCCTGAAAACGACTGAGAGTCACGAGGCAGGGGATGTGGTAAAAGCACTTAGGAAGGTCAAGTGTGATGAGAATCGAATATTTTTTACTTCGCGACTTTTTTCAAGCGTTTTCATGAATCTGAATTGATCTTTTTTGTATGATATGCTCACATTCATTAACAGAAATTTCACTTACATTTATTTACGGTGAGAACCTGAAATGAAGGCTTTCATTGCCGTTCTATCGCGCTTGACCGACAAAATCAATTTAAAAGGAGGCTTAGGGCAGTTGCTAGCTCTTAGAGCAGAGGAAGATCACTTGAGGGACACTTTTTTCAGCGAATTTCTGAGAACGAAGTAATTCGAGGAAGGGAAGTGGTGTGTTGGGATGTCCGTGTGAGCTTTCCCGATTATCTTTCGGGCGAAAATAAAAAAAAGGCAAGAATGTTGTATGTCCGACATGACAGTATTAAGCCAAGAACTTCGTAACAGGCACGAAGCTAATTACCATATGTGACTTCCATGAAAACGACACTCGTGGCCATATGTGGGTAAAGTTTGTTGTTGGTTCTTTACTCTGCTCCGAGAGGTTTTTCTCCGAGTTCTCCGGATTTCCCCTCTCCTCAAAACCTAACACTTCTAAATTCCAATTGTTTCGGATGGAGGACTTCCCTGAAAACTACTTTCGCGTGAGTGTAGCTTCCTGGGCAAATATCATTAATTATTATTTCATTCATTATTATAATCCTGTTGGTACATCCAAAGGACAAGACTTCCCTCAGAAGAAGACGGACGGGAACAGTTTCACCCAAGTAACCCAGTATTGTACAACATGGCGCCCAGACCCCATCCTAAATCAAAACCTTTCAACTTATCAACCACATAAATTGCTTTATCTTCAGCCAAGCGGTAACCTCCCGCAAGAAGCTCGTAGATAAAATTGCTACCAAAGCAGTCCCTTGCAGCATATCTGTCGGCGTGAATATCTTTGTATTTCTTTCCACATGACTTTCTGGAGCACTCTTCAAACATAGCTACCGTCACCGCTTTGACTTCGCCAGACTCGGCTAGTCCCAGGTTCCTCGCGATGTAGAATATTCCGGCGAAACCAAAGATCTCTCCTTTAAGGTCTGGTTGATCATGAAACGGACTGTCAGGGGAACGGCTGAAAAACGATTCTTGAATAAATGCCCGGCAAGTTTTCAATGAAGCCTTTCCTACAACAGTGACGTCTTCTTTTACTCCGATGGATATATTCTCTTTAAGTCCGTCAACATCACAGGGACTTTTGACAATACCTTTCGTTAAACTTTGCTGAGAAAACATTTGCATTGTTAGGTACCTGTGGTAAGCCAGATGTAAGCCATATCCAAGATAACTTCTCGAAAATAAATTAATTTTCTTATCACCAAATGTCACAGATATGGTTTTATTCCCGGCTGGCGATTCAAACTCATTTTGAGTGGAAGATCCTCCTAAATCGATTATTCCATAGGTTGGTTTTGAATTTCCAGGTCGAATCGTACCCTTTAAAAAGTTCACAGTAATCCAGCCATACATTCCTTCATTGTCGCCAGAAATAACTCTTGCATCCTTTGAATCAAATTTGAATGGACATTTCTTCTTATTACTCAACAGTTTTTTAACTTCCTTCAGCGTGGCGTTAGCAAGGTCCGCTCTCAAACCCCGCATTCCACCAGTGGCTAAGAAAAACAACGGAGTTGAGTTGTGTTTTTCTTCAGGAACAGTGCTTTTTGCAACGTTTAACAAGGGTGTTAGATAATCTTCAACGGATCTTGGTCTTTCTGCCAGAGAGTCGATTCCAGGTTCAACTTTACCGGGAGAGTGGTCAAGCTGTTTTACATCTCTGATGTCCAGCGGTGGGGATTTGGTGCTTATTTTGTAGATTTCCAATTTCGTTTTCGTTTTCCCAGCATCAAATACAATAGCGTACTTTTTTGGGCCTGAGTCCGCGATTGACTGATCTTTAAAGTGTATCCGTCGACTTTCACAGGTCAGCAACTTTGCTGCGACGAGCATGAGCAGTAGAAATAGGCTTCGTGGGCCCATAGTTCCTTAAACCTGCGAAACAAATCAGAACTCTAAATTGCAACAACGGAGAGCCCATAGCTGCCTTATACGCACAGCATGACTTGGCTGTCTTGTTGTGATATTACGTACCGTAGCTTAATCTGAGATGAGAGCAAACACTTAGTTTGGAATCTTTCCGCCCGCGGTGATTGACATAGTAGTAAACCTCACATCTTCAAGTATTTGATAAGGTTTGTGTAGAAATCATAAACGTAAGGTAATTTTCCCGATATGAGTTATAGTTAATCAAAATCTTGCATGTTGACAAAATGATGAAATCTTCAGTACTGAACTCGCAGCAGCGGTATGTTGGAAATGCCCAAAATTTATTTTTCTTTCAGCTGTTATTTGTACGAGCATCAACCACGGATGTCAATTTTTTAATTGTTTCAAGGTCTTCATGTAAGGAACCTTAGAGGGAGGTCACCGCATTGTTCACAACACTGTTAATTTCGAAACTTTGCAGCTGGTTGCCAAAACGTGTAGCTGGTAAGAGGGGCGCTAAATTTTACTTAGCCACATTAAGAACAAGAATGGTTTTCACCAGTTTTCTCTCTCGCCACGTTAGTGTTTCACTCTCCCTTGGCCCACTGGTTTCACTTTGTATGTCACCCCCTGCAATTCGTAGATTCACCTTATTTCCGATCCGACAACCTGTACCAAATCAAACTACTACTTTTGCTTGGTGGTCTGTTGATTTTATTGTAAACACTAAGAGATGTTCACCAATACGTTATCCGTTGTCATGAGCTCTCCAGACTTCACCTTTACTTCTTTTGTTCCATACTTTGCAAATTTGAACATAGCTTTAGTCTATTCAGTCCTTGAGGATGTTTCTAACTCTTCCAAAATGACTGTATCACTCTATTTCTGGGCAACATGGTATTCCGAGAAAACGCTTTAAAGAGCGATGAAAGTTGCAGGCCGCGAACGGTAGTGATTTTTCACTCATTTAAACTTAGAACAAGACGCCTGGGATGTATTATTCGGGATGTATTGATTGTGTGAAATGAAATGATGTAATAGTTTAATTTCATGTTAAAGATTAATGCTTGTAATTGACATTATCAGAAAAGCGATATGATAAACAAGCGTTTTGAGCAGGCGATGACAATAATACATATTGTTTATGGCAGCAAGATAGTAAAATGCACGAACTCACTCAAGATAAGTATACTCATTCTAAAGAGTTTGTTTCACTCTAGCCATCTTAACAGTCAAATCTTCTGTTAGCCCCCTCGGGTCTTAAAAGGGTTAACAACTGTTTTTACCATAAATAAGTTCCACTGTAATTACAGATTTATCTTTCTGGTAATCTCTCGCCATTTTCCAAAGTTTACCAGCAGTTGTAATTCACTGTAACTGGACAATTTGTGTTAACTGTTCGAGCATCCCACGGATATGCCCTTATAGGCGTCTTGTTTATCAGATAAAACTCAATGCTCAATGACTCGTATTCATACTCTAGGACATCTTACCAGTGGTCGTCTTTAACGTCCCCGTCTAAGACTGCTAAAACCTCTGCTAATCCCCGCTTCACATCACAGTCAAACATGTTAGAGCGAGTTTCAATCGAGTGTCGTAAAACCAAAACCAAAGTGATTACTTTGGCCAATCAAAAAGGACGGAGACAATCTGGTAAACCAATCGAAACTCGAAGCAATTACACGTAGCCGACTCAAAGCGGGGGATAATGTGCAAACGCGAGCCACGATTGGTTTGGTTTCACTGCTGATTGGTGGAAAAAGTGGCCCGAGAACTTTGAACCAATCACTGAGTGAAGTAATGCAAAACCAAAGCAATTCGCTAATTACGCTCGACACTCAATTGAAAACCGCTCTATTGGATAGTGACAGGAGCTCACCAACCCGAGTAGATTTATATGTAAGAGAGGAAGATAAAGCACGCCAACTGTTGTAAGAGCCAATCAAAACAGAGCTATCTCAGCGTCAAGGAGAATATAATTTTATTTGATTTTATTTATTTTGACAAACATTCAGGGAAGATTACAATGACAGTTCTTCAGATATCTAGCACTAAGGGCTACACTCACACGACACTGAACTGGGGTTAAGGTTTTTAATAATTCAGAGTATTCTCTTTACGAAAAATTGCTTTGGGCATCTTAGAATCTTAACTGCAATAACTCATAAGCAGTGCTTATTTGTTTAAATTAAAATAAGATTTGAAGTCCTTTTAAATTCTTCTAAGTGCTAATTTTTGCGAGTACAGACAATTTTCAGCGAAGAGAACGGTACAGTTTAATTAATTCTAGTATTGGTGGATCGGTCTTAAAAGGGGCTTTGCCGAAAGAATTTCAGTTGGAGATAGCGAGAGAGATGCAGCATTTTCTTCATTGAAGTAAAGTGGAACCCCGTCTCACGGCCACCTCATTATTGCGGCCACCACTTTTTTTTTGGCCCGGCAAAACGGCCAGCCATACATTCTCTTACAGAAAAACCTCGTTAATGCGGCCACCCGTTAATACGGCCGACGGCCACAAGTTTAAATCCCAAACAGTAGAATCCTCTATAATTTCACCCGGTTAATAGGGCTACTCGCGCTAAATTAAGGAGCCAAAACACCTGTGACATGTCTATTTCATTGACCTTTGTAATTTACCACGGTAATCGAACAGCCGATTTACTTAACAAAGTACTGTCATCAATACTCCTCCCTATTTTCATTACAAACATGATCTTGACACTACTGTAACATACAGTAAGGCAAATTGCCAAGGGAGTCAGAAGTCATTGACCTTACAGTAAAGTCTTTAAGTTGGGTGATTACGGCAACTTCAGTTTTTTAGAAGCATAATAAGCTGGGCCTGTTCTTGTTTTTTATTTTAGGCCCAGAACGTACGGCACACTTAGCAATTTTAACTGTTTTACCGACTGAGCGAAGTTTCAAGTATTTTATACAATTACTGTACGAACATTGCTGTTGTTTAGAAAAGTTGTTCTGGAAGTGCAAATGCGATATATGTCATTACGGCCTTTTAGTCATAAATTTCATCCTACCCCGGTAATACGGCCACTACGTTAATACGGCCAATTTGTTTAGGCCCGTTGATGACCGTATTAATGGAGTTCCAAGGTTAAGTTCCTTAGATCAGTGGCAATTTCAAAGGCATGAATAATATAATCATTATTTCGACAGTGGATACAAAGCGCGTCATTTTCGAGACGCGGAAATATGATACTGAAAAATAAATTTGCTCGGGAAAAGATTGACTCAAGGAATTACAGGAGGAAGAGGCTCATGATAGTAACCAATGACGTGAAAAAAGGTGAACTTAGAAATCACAAACTTATTTAATTAAAAAACAAGCGATAATTATGCAGTGAAAAATTCACTTACCAGTGTTTCCAGATAAGACGTTCTTTGGATACAAAGATGTCGCAAGTCAACAATTGATATGTATTCCAATTTGAGGATATTCACCGTGACGTTAGCAGTTACGTGGCTCAAACAGAACCTCACCAGGCAACCACCGGCCAAGACATTCATGGTAGCCGGTCACAGAGCCATGAGTTGACAAGACGGAGAAGCTTCAATGCTTTCAAAAGTGGACAGTTTCACTTTGAAAACCATAAAACCATCAACCATATGAAGCGATTGCTTCCGGACAGCTTGCCTTTCGTTGTCGAGTATTTTCTTCATGTAATGGGCCTTTTTTGCTTACTTAGTGAACAATTTATTTGATAGGACCTTTTAATTTTGCCAGGCAACACTCTGTCAATGAACGGTGCCCGTTGAAATATCCCCCAAAACATCAAAACGAATGACAGAAAGGAGATAGATACTGTGCCGTTGTCGTAATGGGACTCCTTCAAATGAGTGACTTCTTCACATGATGTCCAATCGAACAATTTTAGTTAGCAAATTCACGGCCATCTATCATTTGAAGAACATTGTTTTTGATATTTAAATTTAAAGTACAGACATTGTTTGGCAACCAAAAAAGGATCTGGTTGGTGGATCAACAGGTGAGATTAAAAAAAAGGCATAAACTTGACCTTCAAAACGCATCACTATGGATGGCAAGAAAGAAAAGGCTTTAACAGTTCGAGAAAAAATAATTTTTCAAAACTGACAATTCGACAGAATGCCTCTTCCCTGAAGACTGCTTATGTCAATTGAAAATCTATATGTAAGAGATCTCAGAAGTCATGTCACAGTTTTATCGTTTTGAAAAATCCATCCATTATCAGTACTAACATTAACATGACGGGAGGAACTGTCACATGCTAAATGCAAGTTATAATGGAATAAAAAGAAAACAAAATTCCACCTTGTCTTGTCATGGCCCAGGTTTTTCTTGGCCGAAACGTGGTTAATATATGGAAATGGTTACGAGACTCGACACGTTTTTTTTCTTTTTGTTGCTGTTTTGGCTCTGATCACGCACAAACCACACCCTTTTTCTAAAGCTGCTGTTACACTTTGAAACTTTTAGCTGAAACTTGCGTGCAAAGGCGCTACGGAACAAGTTTCAGGAGGCCTTGCACCGTGTAACACGGGCAGTTTCATGAAACCTTTTTGAACTTCCGTTGCGAGACAAATTTCACAAAAGTAGAACCGCTTTCTACTTCTGCAACGGTCGCAGCAATCGAAGTGGTGATAAAAACAAGTTTCACCGTGTAACACCACTCTCGCTCGGTCTTATAACGCTACGTTGCGTAAGCCAATCAGAAACCGGCTTAGGCCATGTAAACATTTCGAGACCAGTTTCAACGTTCCCGAACGAGTTTCGACCTTTTATGTTACATGTTGCAACGTCTGCTAAAACTTGGTCTGCAGCGCCGTTGCACACAAGTTTCAGCTGAAAGTTTCTTTGATTTATTTCTTCAAAACTCAGTTGTGAACTTGTCCATAGTCACGGTCAAGAAGCGTTTTCGTTCGAGGTATGGACGTTTCGTTCAGTTATTTCCCATTCCATGTCCAGTACTTGGATGTCAGTATTGAGGTGTTTTTTGCATTTAAAGATCGAGAATTGAGTGAATTCCAGCCTTGCCTGGGAAAATGATTCTTGGGTTCAGAAACACTTGAAACAGCGTTTCTGAGTATTCTGTTTTAAAAGTTCCCCGAGGGGATGCCTCCAGACCCCTCTGGCTAGCTTGTGCCTTGTGGCGCCAAAATGTAATTTGTGATAATCCTGATTAGCATAAATTGACATTTTGCCGTCACGTAGGAGAGGCGCTTAGAGTGCCACGTGATAGTGGTTTGTGTTGGCGATCGTTTAGCAAGTGAGGCATTCTACAGTCAACCTTCGCCGCGTGCACAAGTCCTGTTTCCTATTTTTGTCCGATTGAGCTGAATTAGTGTTTAATGACTTCGTTAGGTGGTATATGATAGCGTTCATTTACATTGTAAGTAGTGTCTTTCAATTAGAATTCCCTAGAACCCGAGGGTCGCACCACTGCCTTGGTCGGGGGTACACGTTCCCCGTTTTTTTTCCACCCGCTGGTTTTTTATGGGGTTTTTGTGTCCAGCTCTGGTGCATTGCTTTTCTCTTCATTGATGTATTAATACTTTTGTACCTATTCCAATGCTTAATAAACTGCACGGCCAACGCGCCCTTATATCACCTACAATTGTAGCTTTCAATTCAGTGTCCGGTTGAGTAGTGGAGGCAAAATATGTCATGTCCAGTGCTTTCAGAAATGATGTCCGCTACTTAACAAAACTGTCTAAAAACCCTGGGTCAAGTAAAGTACTGGTTTTCCGCGTTTCATAACTACAGGTAGTCTAGGGTTAGCCTGTTCCATGCTCTCAGTTAGTGGAAGTGAGGGAACGACGAACCAAAGAAATCGAGCGGGGTCTAGGGGGAGGGGCTCTCCTTCTGCCCCTCCCCCAGACCCTGCTCGATTTCTTTGGCTGGTTCTCGTTCCCTCGCCTCCACTATCTGAGAGCCTGGAACAGGTTACAGGCAGTCAATCTATACGAACTGATCATTTAAAACCTTTAATGGTCTTGTATGGACAAATTTAATTAATTTTGACCCTGTCAAGTGAACAGATGCTTCTTTGTTATGAAATCTGTGCACAATAAATTTGAAGTGGTTGTTGGAAATGTCCCAACAATCACATATATTGACAGTGTACCCCAATCTTCCCCCATCTTGAATCCAAGGGGGTCCATCATGTTCTGAAACAATAATATTTGTAAATTGTAGTTTATAAATTTCAATAAATTTATTACTTTTTCAAAATATGCCTAAAGGCACATTTCATCTGTGCAATTACGTCGTTTGAACAATAAAAATAATTTTTTTTATACAAACTTTGAATATACCATTTTCAGTATACCAGTAATGATCAGTTTATCAACAGATCATTGACGTATAATTATGCCAAGGATATGCAACTACCTATATGTATCATTAAGAACTCTTATAGTACTTTGTACAATAAGTAATAAAAATCAACCACAACTGCCCACAAGAAAGGCAAATGGTTTTAGGAACATTAAAAGAGAAGCTCTGGGGCTTAATATACAAATCACAGTTGACAGACACTCATAAAACTGAAACATAGCCAGCAGCTCTTTACAGTGCTACAAAGATAGTTCATTCCCTCTTTGTCACAATGTTGTAAAAATTCAAGGGGATCTAAAACTTAATTGGACTGTAATGCTGTGAGAAGATCCACACAGGGCTGTAGCTCGTTGTTCTGTTCACAGGCCTCCTGCATCCTGGAAAGAAATGGGAAAAAAAAGTGAAATATTTTATATGTCTTGAGCTATGGTGATGCATTTTTGTACTGCACATATCACGAACAGTTTCACGGCGGTTTACAACTATCTCCCCTCTACTCTTCACAAACAGCGTGCACTGGCATTGCAAGGTCACTGGTTCAAACACCATTTAAGTCCTGAATTTTCAGGCTAGTCTACGCAATTACTAAAATTGCGTTCATAACCGCAAGGATCATAGCTTCAGTTTAATATAAATTATGATTCATTTCGTATATCACTTTTTGTTGATTCATTCATCATGGGAACATTTGAACTGACAAATGACCAGCTCCCAACATCAGTGGCCTCATAGCTCTGTTGGTTAGAGTGTTGAGCCAGTATTGTGAGGTCACGGGTTCGAACCCCATTGAATTCCTGAATTTTTCAGGCTCAACAGGGGTAGAGACATGGATGGCTCAGTTGATTCAGCACTGGGTTGCCATGGAGGAGGTTGTGAGTTTGACTAAGACCGGACCAACAATCAGGGTCTCAAAATAACTGAGGAGAAACTGCATGCTGCCTTTGTAATTACATGTACACCTGCAAATGGTTAGACCAAGTTTCAAGCGTAGGCTCTGTCTCACAACCCTAGTTCCTGTCAATCAACAGTATGGGACGTTAATGAATCCACATACTGTTCATGAAGAGTAAGGGAAGTCCCCTGGCGTTGTGGTCTGTTCTCCTTCCACTTACATGCATGGGTTGGGAGGGTGGGTGAGATCAAATATGGACTGATAGCGGCAGTCGGAGACGCCATTACAAGCTGACGTCTGATCTCACCCT
>NC_090895.1:26749241-26759241 GCF_036669925.1 Montipora capricornis | reverse complement strand
TATACTACCAAATGATTAATAAATTAAATTAGTTCTTTGGAAATGAACACAGAAAAGGGGAACTCAATTTGCTTGTAGGTGATAAGATCATTCTTGCAGAATGAGAGATGTGTATAATGATGTTCAAGATGGCAGCTTGTTCAAGTGCACCTTGGGAATACATAAGCCCTGGCTATGTCCTCAGACAATGGTTATTTCTTTTCATTCCCTAGATTCTGATTAGGGATTTGGGGATGAGCCGAAGCCCCGGGCCAAAGCTCAAAACCTTAACCAGCTATTTAGCTCTAGCTCCCTGAAACTAACACCAAGTAAGCTACATTTGCACAGGGGAGGTGCTCCATACAATATATGAAACCAAGAAGGAGACTTTCAATGGTATGCATGGACGAATACATGTGAGAAGCAGCCTTACTCTCTGTCAGAATATTCTAACCATTTTTAAAATGGTAAAATTGCTAACTCTCTATTTTCTGGCTGTTTACTCTGACCATACTTTGACCAAAGCTGCTGTTTTTGGCCCGTCATTCCCACTCATTCACGTTCATGCCAACAAACTTAAAACAACAAAAGGCAAGCTACTGTGAACTTTGGGTGTGAAATTTATTTTCATAATGGAGCTGAATTTCTTGATATTTTAACACATTTAAACAAAGAATGCTCTACAAGCAGATAAGGGTACATTGAGAGGTAAACACATCAGCTGAAGTTAAAACTAACACAGTAAAATGTCTTCCAGTCTGCTTATGTGTGTTTGAATACACCTTCGACTTGTGCAACTTTCGCAAATAATATACATGAAAAAATTACTTGATTCTGATTGGCTGAGATCAGGGCAGTTCAAGTGTAACACACATGTGTAATTACAATGTACACATCGAAATTCTGGATGATCATTGGCTAATAAACATAGGGTTTGGTCAGAACCATTCAAATCTTTTGTTTTAAATTCGAGTGCATGCCCTGGATGGTGCAATTATTATTCCCTGATAATTTGTGTGATATGCATGCATGCATGCATTTCTTCTGCTTAACCTTCTCGCATTTTTTCATGTATGTTATTAAAAGTAATCACATGATTTTTCTTGAGCAATTTGGAATAAATAAGCACTTGTACATTTTTCAAAGACTACAAATTGCACTCGCCCTACGGGGTCTTGCAATTTTGGTCGTCTTTAAAAAAAAATTACTTGTGCTTATTTATTCCAAATTGCACGAGAAAAATCATGTGATTACCTAGTATACTATCTATACAGATTACTGACTCCATGATAGTTCCACACCAAAACAACTTTGTAAATTAGGGTTTCCCCTTATTCTTTGAAAGTAATTTATTGTGCCTTTTTGCCATAAACAGCCCAACAGTCTCTCCATCTTTTGACACTGTCTACACGTAAGACAAGGATGATAAACGACACGAACTCAAAACTGTTTACAACACAGACTGCCATTATTTTGGTTGCTGCTTATGGTGGGCCAGCGGAGAAGAAATTCTCCCACTATATCCATGCATGGCTGAATTGCAGCGTTTTGTTGACAAGCCACTTTCATCCTGATAAGAGAAGAGACAAATATAGTGAAAATCATTTATCAAAACTTCACTTACAAAAGAAACAGATTAGTATAGGTAATCACATCAGGCTGAGTACTATTTTAATAGTACTCGGCCTGATGTGATTACCTATACTAATCTGTTTCTTTTGTAAGTGAAGTTTAAAAGGATTAATTGCAGGAGTGTTTTGGAAAAACGCCCTTTTTTCGCTAGTTATCTGAGCTAACATTTTCCTGTCTCTCTTTTAGGGATTCCCCCGTCATTGGGTGTACGAACTGCGATGCCACACTTTTACGCCTCCTACATGCAGTTCTGTCAGCTTTAGAACCATTTCCCTTTTCTAAGGATATCCCAACAATACTTTTTTTCGATCCCTTGAGGTCTTTAACACCTGGTTTGCCTTGTATACTTCTCCTGAGAAAATACAAAACTGGCCTATTGATACTCCTGTGCTGTTGCCATTGAAATCAATTCATTGTTCCCTTGAACCAATTAAAATCTTCAATCTCTTAAATTCAAAGATCTGAAACCACAATAATTGTCCATAAAGCAACTGGAAAGAAATGCAGGAGGCCGTATGCATAAGACTGATGAGTATTTTAACATACAGGACTCATGCGATTACTTGTTTATCAATAAAGGGCAAAATTTATACGTTGCTATGCAACGGATTAACCAATCATTGACAGGTAATCAAGCCCTCTCTTGATTGCCAAAAATGCCCTCAATTACCGGTAAGAAAAAATGCCCTCTGTCTCAGCCAATCAGCGCTCAGTAATTTTGCCCTTTATTGATAAAAGAAAGAAAGCAATATAATGCATGGTTAATAAGTTTAAAAAACACTCTGCAACAAAGTCTTATAAAAATTCTTTGATTAACAAACTTTAATGTAGATGTCTTGAAAATAATAGATTTTATTAACCTCAGCAACAAATCTTCACATTTCTCATTGGTAAGGCTGTTCTGCATCATTCCTAGAGCCCTTTTACAACGTTCTGCCAGTAACTTGAAGCAATTCTGCTTTGCCCAGTTGATCAACGTATCCTTTGGAGGTATATTATGTACATGACTCCATGCCATCAAAACATAATATACTGCATCTTCCCACTGCCTCTCTGACAGGAGATTATCCCCTTGTATTACACACACTTTCTACAAAATAAAGAAACCCTTTATTAAAGTAATTTGTTTGGTTGCGACCCAAAAATAATTTTATAATTACTTTAATGTTATTTACTTCCAAGAGTAAAGGAAATCCTGATATGTTCCTCTGCAAAAAGTGTGAGTGATTGAACAAGTAGTTAAGGAATAGGACTTGACATCTGGACATTCTGGTTCCAATACAGGGTTGCCAAAAGTAGCCAGCTTCCATGAAAATTGCCCCCTACTTGGTTAGTATCGGTTGACTATGCTGTACAGCATTTCTTTACAGATGGGGTTGCTAATAAAAATATCCCTGAAATTGGGGCAATGTTGTGAAAACTATAGCAAGTGTTTCAGTGTCCCTTACAGTTACAAGTACAATGAAAATTGCAAAGAAACTCAATACTTTGCTTATGTTGCTTTGCTCGATTACTCTCAGTCATAAAATTGAAACAAATGTGAGACCAGCTGTTTCAGTTCTTTCCACTAGTTCTTCATGTGCGCAGACTAAAAGGTTCCCAAAACAGCTGAACAGCAGTTGCAATGTGTATGTGGACCTCTAAAATGATCTATGTTAAAAAAAAAACAAAACATGTGCTGTGCTTTCACTCTAATCTTTGTAACTTTTGATCAAAAACTGCATTTTCTGCTGGCTGCTTATGACAACTCAGCTGTCCGCTTCCAAACCTTTTGACATGTACAACCCTGCCTACCATAAAGAGAGGCTACTCAAAGAAATTGAGTAAACACTTTCATATTTATTTTATTATGGATATTAGTTTACAGAATTTTGGTGGCCAAAAGGCAACATTAATAAAGATGCTTACCATAAAATGAGCTAGAGGATTAGGCACATCAAAACAATTCCAAGGGTGATGTTGGAGCCCACTTGGAGAGACATGGCTGTCAGTAATATGCATTATGGCTTTTTGCTTCAGCTGTATTAATTTCTCTTCCATTTCACGGTGATCACATACTTCCAAGAAGGCTTGAACCACCTCAGAAAAAAATTGATGAAAATAATGCACTAGTCAATTGAAACCATGGCCCCCCAACCACAGGGACATAGAGGGGAATACGCTTTTGTAACTATTTTTTGGGGGGGATGGGGACAGTAATGATATGTTAAAATTCAAGCAGGGATTTTTCATGGGGCTTGTAACACTAGCCTGGACAGATTGGGACTGGTCATAAAAGTAATCATCCACTTTCTTTCCCCTTGCTGTTGGTTTTACGATAGTACACAAGTAGCAGCAATCAACAAGGGCTACATTGAAAATTTGTTAACATAATAAAGTTGCAAATATTTAAATTCCTCAACAATAGCTTTTGTGTCAAAAAATAGTTGAAAAAGTTTGTTAAGATTTGAATTTGCCTCTGTGTCCTGCTGGCAAAATTATATACTGGAAAATACAGCAATTCTACTAGCAATTGCAACAATATGAAACCTGCTAGCCACACACCCAGGCTATGACAATGAGGATTGTAACAGTCAATTTTCCCCCAAGGGGTGGGGGAAAGTTTAAAATGTAACTGTACAATTGCTACATCCCCCTCCAAGTCTTAGAGGTCAAGGGGGGTCCATGGTTTGAATTGGCTAGTGCATAAAGTGAAGCATCGCTCATTTCATAAATCAAAACATATATTAAGTAGTTCTAGACTAACAAGTGGCACAGGGTAGTTGCAGGACTAGAGATCATGTGATTGATTTCTGTTTTTTGCTGAAATTTATATAAATATTGTCACAGGTGCGAAAACAAAAGGGCAAAAGCTTTTTCGATACAGTTGTTCTCTCCTGACCCATCTGCCATAAATTATTATGGATATTTTCCAAATAACTTAAAAGAAACACTTAAAAATACCTTAATTAAATTACAAAATTGACCTACATAAATGTTAAAACAACATGTACTGTATCTAATAATACATAGAACAATGTTACTCATTCATTACTGCTATCTAAAAAATTACTCTATACATTGCAAAATTGGAGCATTACCTTACCTTCAGTAAATTCTATCTATTACTGTGCCTGGATGCAAGAGAATTCATGAACAAGGTGAGCGATGCACAACTGAGCATCATTTGGTAAAAAGTTCCACAATTCTGCACCACTGTAGCTGAGGCTAGGTGTTGAGAATTCTGTTCTCGGTTAGGGAATAACAACACTATTTGTAGAATTGCACAAGGTGCAATTGTTAGTAGTTGAGTGTGATTCCCTTAAAATTTTCCTTGGTGTTCTACGGACTACATCATCAAGGATTTCAAACATCATTCTAGCCTTAATTTCGGCACAGCCAGAGTACACTCCAACCAAGGGAGCGCAGGGTCATTTCTGACTGGCCAGGTTCAATCTTTAAGTAAAAACCCTTGTGCACCTGTTCTTTGAAGTTTTTGTAAATGTTTGGCTAATCCACTGTTAAGAGAATCCCATACACTGTACTTCACAACAGTAATCAAAGTGTGGCTAAACCAGTGCATTATATGCAAATAGAAGGGTTTTGTGGTCAACAAGTTTCTAAGGTTTTTAATGGCGCCAATTGCAGATGATTTTTTATTATTAACTTTTAAAAGGTATTGTATACATAATTCAAACACAACAAATAAACAAAAACACAATGAGTCTCAAATAAGACCATATACATGTAAATAAACTGCTCCTTAACAAAATCAAAATAACACACTAATTAAAATCTATAATAATATTGTTATTATATATACTGGTCATGACAATTTGCTTATGCAAATGGTAGGAGAGAAACTCAGCAAAGGATAGATTTTCGCATAACGTGCCGTTTTTCCTCCCTATAAATAATTCTAGATTATTGTAAGTAGCCAATATGTGGATGATACCTTGTTAGCAAATTTCATAGTAAATAAATTATTGGAGTTAAAATGTATTTGTTTTTTAGTTATTTCCAGAAAGAATACTGAATGGAGAAGGGAACATTATAGTAAAGACTAATTAGGGCCCCTGAAACAGGTATAATTCAAACAAATTATAGCTCTTTTATAGAAAATAACATCACGAAACAACACAAGGTACACACACACACAAACTGAATGCGATAAAAAAACAGACTAATACTGATATGGTTAAATTAATAATGTCGAGGAACTACGTCACAATGGCGCGAAAATTTGCAAGGCGCCCATGCCTCACAAGAGAACAAAGCCACCTTGCAAAAAACATAACGAAATGGAACGAAATGTAAAATAATAGCAACAACAACAGAGAACATATTTTTATACGCGAGTGTGAACTCACACAAGTACATGTATTCGTTCAACTCTGTTGTGTGAACTCACACAAGTACATGTACATGTAGCTGCGTAGACATGTAGCCACCTTCCAGAGAACTTTTGTGAATTATGAATAAATGAAAACCTGAGTAGACACATTGCTGGCTGCACTGTGTAGCTAGAGATGTGGGGTATTCAGTATTCAGTGAAAGTGTCTTTTTAGCGGTGCTACAGCGGTTCAATGTCAATGTTCAATGTCGGCCAAAACTTGCGACCCAGGTTCGATTCTGGCTTCAAGGTCGTATGTGGGCTGAGTTTCAGTCGATCTCAATCTGACCCCAAGAGTTTTTCTTCGGGTACTCTGGTTTTATGAACCACGAAGTAATCTATTTAAAATAGGTGGTTTGAAACCAATCTCTAGAGACACAGATGACAATGCTGCAAAGTACAATTGCTGGAGGAGCTAATTAATTTAATTTAATTTTTTTAATTGGTAAATAAGTACACAAAGCACAAGTTAACGATAATAAGATGCCAAAGCCAGAGGCTTATACGGCGTAGGTCAGAGAGTTACAATGTGCTGCTAAGTTACAATGAGAATAAAAATTAATAAGTACAAAATTTACAGAAAACAAGGCAACTATTACTGACAACATAAAAAGAATTTTTACTGCACATAAAGCAAAATAAACATAACAATAATGATAGAGTGCAAAAAGTGATAAAAGAAGAGTTTAAAGGGAGAAAAAAGAATTTGCATTCAACTTAGTTTAAACTTATAATGTTTGAAAATAATCTCTCAGTTTATGCTTGTAACTAGAAAGAGTGAGTGAATTATGAAGTGAGAGAGGAATGTCATTCCAAATTTGAGGACCCTGTACCCGAAGAGAAAAAGAATATTTGTGAGTATGAAGATGTAAGTTGTCTTTTTGCCTGGTGAGATATTGACGACAATCAGAGTTAAGAACGAAAAGAGATGAAAGAGGAGAGGGCAAGAGTTGCTGCATGTGAAGGAAAACAAAACAAGAAACTTGGTACTTATAAATATTAAATATGTTGAGTATTTTGAATTGTTAAAGAGTGGGTAAGTATGTGCACGTGGTGGAGAGTGAGTAATGATTCTTAAAGCTTTCTTCTGGAGACGGAAAAGGGGTTGTAAATGAGAAGAGTAAGTGGATGCCCAAATAATAAGACAGTATTGAAGATAAGGGAGTATTAAAGAGTTGTATAATGTGCAAAGAGTATTAGAAAAGAAAAACTGTCGTGATTTGATAATGATCCCAGTGGATTTGGCAATTTTGGAAGAAATCGCTTTTATATGAGCCTGCCATGAGAGATTTTGATGAATGATGACACCTAAGAATTTTGTGTGTTCTACTCTATTAATACTATTCTTATCGATGCTAATAGAAAGATCATCAAGATTTATTTTCTTTCTTGCAGGGTGAAATATTATAAATTTAGTCTTGTCAGGATGCAAAGTTAGTTTGTTAGCTTTGAACCAGGTAGCCACCAAAGAAAGTTCATGGTTCACAATTTTAGTTAGTTCAGAGATATTTTTGTGTTGAAAGAAAATATTAGTGTCGTCTGCAAAAAGGATAAATGAGAGATAATTAGAACATGAAAAAATGTCATTAATGTATATAAGAAATAAAAGTGGCCCTAACACAGAACCTTGAGGAACACCACATTTAATTGGAAGCAGTGGAGATTTCCAGGAATCAATTTGAACATATTGAGAACGAGAGAGGAGATAGCTATGCATCCAGTTAAAAGGTGTGCCTCCAATTCCATAGAAGTTTAATTTATCTAAGAGGATGGAGTGATTAACGGTATCAAATGCCTTCGTTAGATCAATGAAAATACCAATAGTGAGTTCGTTCTTCTCAAATGAATCAAATATTTTATTAGTAAGTTCCAGTATTGCCATAAAAGTAGAATGTTTCTTTTTAAACCCATACTGATGATTATTGAGTATGCTATGTTTGGTGAGATAGTCCATTAGCCGACGGTACATGGCACTCTCAAGGATTTTAGAGAAGCAAGGTAAGATTGAGATAGGCCTATAATTAGTGAAGTTAGTGCTATCTTCACTTTTGAATATGGGAGAGATCCATCAACATGGCGGCCATGATGTTAAGGAAAAAAGTGTCTTTGAGGATTCAAAATGTTTGCGGCCTTGAAAAGATGCGGTATTCCTTAGAAGCAAATTTAATTACCTCTTTCATATCTGGATTAAATTCTATGATAACGCTCATCAGGCTCCTCATTTTATCTTCAGTGAGACTGTCTAGATGCAACGAACCCTTGATCACCTCATCGTTGGAATTTCCAGCTTTTCTATTTCGCAGTTCGTGGATCCAATCTCGAGAGGGACTCTGAGAGTCATCGTCGCTATTCCCCATCATAAGAGATGAATTTGAGACGTTATACATGAGTGGAAGCAAATAAATAAACGAGTTATAGTTATAAGACAACTTCCTCCCGATGTCGTTTTTCGCGCCACGCAAAGTTCGGACGCTGAAATGTTCATTTTCTTGCAAGTTTGCGAAGTTTGCACTAATAGTAGTCCCTGCTTTTTCTCCACCACGTTCTCCGCCATTCTTGTACCCAGATCTGCGCTCCTCTTGCGATCTGCGATCCTCTTGGCCAGCGCCACGGACCGTGGCGCTGGCCAAGAGGATCGCCGCTCTGGGTACGAGAATGGTGTTCGAAACGTGGGAAAACGAGAGTGGTGGCAGGAGGGAGGGGAGGGGGACAAAGGTTCACTCATCGGCACTAGTATGACGTCACGACACGCGTCAACGATCTCTCTGAGCAGTGTCTGAGGTCGAGATTAAGTCACGCTACCGATTTTCGTGAGATTGCGTTCAGTTTATCACCGATACGCTTGCTGCCGACCTCGAAAGGCCAACCGAAAGAAACCGTGCTTTGACACCTGAGGGACAGTGGTAGGCGACGCAGTCGACGGTATTACTAAATGCATTATCTCGAGAATCGTCAGTAAGGTGTCAACAGCCCTTGTTTATACATACATGGACAGCTGCTGAAAGGCAAGAGTTAAAGCTAGGCTTCTTTTGAAAAGGGAGGGTTTCCCGGAGTTATTTGATGCATGATGGAACCCACATGTACATACGCAAACTCATACGAGGTCCAAGTGCACACGAGAGCGATTTTGAAAACAGGAAGGGGTTTCATTCGATGAACGTTCAAGCGATTTGTGATCGCAACCGTAAGTTGTTGACATTTATTGATTAAAACTTATTTCCTAATTTAAAATAGTGCGTTATTCACATGACGAAGAGTCACGCAAGCTATAACAACAAGGCGTATGGAAAATCAGGATCCTAGCAAATAGAAAAAGATGATTTTAATAGCAATATTGTGTAATTTCTTTATTAATATTGTAACTTAATTTTTTCTTATTTTCTTTTAAACTACCCCTGTGGCTTACAGTTGGAGAGGTACATACTTGAAAGGCCATATTTTCCTTAATTAACCCCCCCCCCCCCCCTCTTTTCAATGCTGGACTGTTGAGTAATACACTTTCTGTACATTGCAACTTGTTACCAAACTGTTTATTCATTTTAATTCAGTTTGGAAAAACTAGTTGAATCCCTCATGAAATATTGCGATTTTAAGTTGCATTTTTTTTCCAAAAATTTACTGTAGGTCTCTTCACCGACGTGGTGGCCAAGTGGCCTGGCTCAACACCTGACAGTTTTGTGTTTACAAATTCACTGATACATGACAGGCTTGAAAGCTACCACTCATTCGAAGAGGAATATCTTTTGGCTGACAGTGGTTCTCCCTGCGAGTCATTTATACTGACGCCATACCCAAATACAGCAAGTGCAAAACAGGAGGCATTCAACAAGGCCCACTGCAAGACAAGAGTGGCCATTGAGCAGACCTTTGGTCGATGGAAGCAGCGCTTCCACTTACTTCATTCTGAGTGCTGAATGAAACCTGAAAAGGTGTGCACTCTCATTGGTGTTTCTCATTGCAGTCCTCCACAATATTTCCATCCTGCTTTATGATAGTATTGATGGTGATCCTTTTGAT
>NC_090895.1:26716741-26744241 GCF_036669925.1 Montipora capricornis | reverse complement strand
TGTAGGATCTTCCTAGTGCTAGGATCTTCCTACCTCATTGTAAACAGCCCCTAAGGGCGCTTTCCATTTGACAGAACCGACCGGTCAGACCGGGCATTTCGAAGGACTAACTATACAACGCATCCAAATTAACATGCGTCGAGGAGAGAGAGAAGAATTATCATGGAAGTGTTCCTTCAAATTGTTTTGTTTCAAATTTCTTTGCAAATTATTGGGTCTGGCCGGCCAGTTCTCAACAGACAAATGCAATTTTCGCCACCGTCAATCAAATGTTCGGCGACTCCTCCCAGCTTCCGACTATGTTGAGTGAACTGGGCTCAGCGATGTGATTTGATTACTGCGCGCTCGACAGTAGTCGGAAGCTCGGAGGAGCCGCCGCACATTTGATTGACGGTAGCGAAAAACCCATTTGTCGGTTGACCTTTGAATTTAAGAGTCCGCATGTTATTGAAAGGCGCAGTAAAACATATTAAAGGATCAGCTTTTCAAAATAAGCAGATTGCAGTTTGACAACTGGCTTCTCGGGACTTTCGAGAAACAGACCCCTGGGCTGAAAATCCTGGCCCGGTTTCTGAAATCAGTCTGGGGCAAACTTGGCTGATACCCTGGATTCCAGCGGCGAGTCTAATTTGCAGGTCGCAGGTCGCGGGTTGCAGGTCATTGTTTCAGAAAAATCTTTAAGATTCCATTCCAGTGTCGGAAGCTCCAAAGAGGATTTCACTCTTGTGCGTGACATAACTTGAGTGTAAGTGATAAATAGAAGTTATCAAACCAGACTCACTCTAGCTCAATATCAAGAAAAAACTGCACATTGCGACCAAACATTTTCCTCTTTCGCAGACGAACGTCGACTGAGAAAATTAAAAGTGTATTTGAAGAGCGTCTCATATAATGGCTGTGAGGGGACGATTCTGCCAAACTTAAATGACCTGTACGTAGACCAGTTACTAGTGGACGAATTCCCTTGTAATGAACTCTCGAAAAATGAAGATTTCAAGTGTAATCCTACTCCCTTTGTAATTGCGAGCTGTTTCAATCGAAGTCAAGTGAGAGATAACTCTAAAACAACCGGAAGAAAAAATACCGGAAGACGACCGCCGAGAAAACAGACTCCGACTCAAAGGAAAAAGAACCAACAAACTGTTGCATCAGAGAACAAAACTAAACAGGAAACTAGTATCAAGACCAATAAGCCATCGATGTTAGAGCAAGAGAAATCACCGCGCAGAAGTGAAGAGAAAGAACCCACAGCAAGGAGGCTTTTCAACGAGCAAAAGCAAAAATTAAAGCACAATTCTCCCTCAGGGAGGAACGCGGAAAAGGTAATCAAAGAGTCTCCAGTAAAAAATGACGTCAAGAAAGCGGTCAAAGACAAAAAAATAAAAAAATAAAACACCTGCTGTAAACACCAAGTAGAAAATAAATGGGAATAGTTTGCTAGGGTTCGATAAGATGTTCTAACCTCGTCTCGCTGTAAATATTTGAACTTGAAATGTACAGTGTATTCAGGATTTACGTTGAGTAAAAATAATATAGACAAGAGAAAAGTACTAGAATTGAAAGAAATGCCAATTGTGTAATCAATAGATCGTTTTCACGTGACGTCACAGCGGCCATGTTGGTGTACAAGAACAATAGACGTTCTCTCCTTTGGGAACCAAACTCTATTTTTATGCATAATTATTCCATGCATACATTTTGTATTGTTTTGTACACCAATATGGCCGCCAAGTCACGTGAGTGAAAACCATTTATAGGACGAAAACTAAAATAAATAATTCGAATGCACAAGTTTTTATTTCCAGTGGGGTGGGGTTGAAAACATTCGTGCACCAATCTTCTTTGTCGCGTCTTCGCCGCTGATATGATCATCGCCGCAAACGAAAACTAGAGAGCCTCCTCAAAGGCTACCTAACAATAGGGTGCTTGCGCAAAACCTATAGCAGTGAACACTATTCAAACGTTTTCCATTTCACAACGTTTCGTTCTTGTCCCTGCTTGCCAACGGCTTTAAGGTGGCTCAAAACAGTTTCCAACACATTCCAAGACTTAGATTTTGATGTGTCATTATAGCCACTCTTTATCAGTCGATGCTACAATCATGGTATCAAAAAACTGCCCAATCACTGGTGAACACGTTGGTATTATTTTTGTGACACAATAGGTTACCATAGCAATACTATGACCTCCTAAAAACACCCTTAATTTCAGCTTTAAGCGCTTATATTTCAAAAACGGCACGGTGAAAGTTTTTTCTTATGACAGAATTTTGATTAGCATTAAAATTCTGTACATGGGGTTCAGAGCCACCTAAAATTTTCAAAAAATTAAGATGGCTCTGAACCCCATGTACAAAATGTTTCATCTTATCCTGCTAATCAAAATTCTGTAATAAGAAAAAGTAACTATGGTAACCTATTGTGTCACAAAAATAATACCAACGTGTTCGCTAGTGATTGGGCAGTATTTGATAACATAATTGCACCATCAATTGATAAAGAGTAGTAATTAAGACTCTACGTCTTGGAAAGTGCTGGAAACTGCTTTGAGCCACCTTAAATGACCAAATTCAAGGTTCTGCGGAGATTATAAATTGCCAATTCTCCCTTCACGCTTTTACCCGTTTATAACATTTGAATCCCTCGGCAGTCACTTGCAATGATATGGTTGACTTGCCATACCACTAGGACGAAATGACGACCTCGTAGCTATCACAGTCGTCGATGCCCAATCTCCTCAACACTTCCACTCCCGACATTCTGACCCGGGTTGCTCGAAGCATGGTTAGCGCTAAACAGTGTTAAATACCATGGAACCCTATAGGTTTTGGTACCTCTTAACCAACGGTTAGCGCTAACCAGGCTTCGAGCAACCGGCTCCAGGCCTTTAAGGCATCGGGGCCTGGGGATAGTGGTCTTCTTTCCTTGACATGTGCCTTGGTATACACGTATTATGGCGACGTTTCAGGCAAGTTTTGAAAATCGGGAAGCCACGAAGAAACTCTTTTTCTCATTTCTTCTCGTCTCGTTTCTCTCTCCTTTTCACCTCTTTTCATGGGTATGTATTTCTTCCAATATCTCAAGGCCAGCTTTTTTATTCGCCTGAAAGAAAAAAGAAACTGAGCAGAACGGCCATGCATGTTCCCATCAAGCCTGCAATTTTTCAGGTTTAGTTTCATTAACAGCGATGACTGAAAAATAGTTTCATTTCCGTAGTTCCCATGTATTACCTTTATATATTCTCTCTTCTTCACGATGTTTATTCTCGTGTACGAGATAGTTCTACCTTTTGAATATGTGCGACACTTACCTACTGTCGGTGTGTTAATAAGTCCTTAGTGTAACCATTCTAATAAAATTGCACAACAGCGGGTTATCAGTAACACGCGCCCCTCAACGACTTTTGTCATATTTCGAAAGTAAAATTTAGGTGGACGTCAATCAAACGTTTCCATGACGAATTCAACTGCCGCCAAGAGGACAGGACTATTGTCATGGAAACATTTGACTGACGTCCACCTACATTTTTACTTTCGAAATATGAAAAAAGTCGTTGAGAGGGGCGTTACTGATAACCGCTATAAACTGTAAAAGTGCCACTAACTTTTGAATCTGTGGATAAGATCAAATTTTTTCTTCATTTGAAAAGTGATTATCGTTTATTCCATATTTCAAACGACGAAAAACGGGGGAAAAATTCATGTAGCATATGAACAGTACTCTCCAGTAGCAATATTAATTCTGCTCTTCAATTGAGACGGGATGAAATACTGAATTGTTCTCTATCAAATGAAACCTACTGGTTAGAACTTTTCTGTAGTGATACAAATTTCTTTTGTGTAATAAAGGAGGTTCTCACTTCAGTTTGAGCCTAATGATCAGTGAAATGCAACGATACGACCCAACAAATGAGAGCAAATGAGCACGACTTTTATATGGTGATGTTAATTCTGCAGTAAAATTAAGGTGGTTCTAACTTTAAGACTACGAGTGAATTACTGTAGTGTGACCAATCAAATGAAGTTAGTAGTTCTTTCCTATCCTGTTTTTTCCGATAAGCTTAACATTTAACTAATTGTGATTATCTTGAGATAGATCTTGAGCGAGAAAGAGTTCCGTTGTAGAACAGTTTACTACTTTTCTCACCATTCATCGTGTTCTTCAGCCATTCTTTCCTTTTCCCATAACATGATCTGTTGTTCTGTGACATAATCCTGCCAGTATCGAAAGTACTTTTTCACAAGGTATGAAGAGCAGTAATCCTCAGCTACTGCTTGAAGTCGAACAGCATGTTGGCCGTACTGCAACACAAACGACAAGAAGTAGATTGCGCATGTTTTGTACACTGAAAGCGCTTTGCAATCGTCTACTGCAAAAAAAGTCCTTGGCTGGGCCAATCACAGGACACAAAGAAAATCGAAAGAACCAATCATGTCGCAAAGCGAATACATGAAACAGGCGCCAAGCGCAGGAAAACTTTTCCTGCGCTTCGCGCGTGTCGTATGCCAGCGAATCGCAGTTGCTTTAGTCTCCTATTGGCTGAGAATGTGGTGAGAGATTCTAAAGCCAATCACACCGCATGTATAGGCTCATTACCTCTTTTGCCGCCAAAAAATGTCGGTTTTTTAAAGTAAAGGTTTATCCCACTTTAATTAAGTTTATCTTTTGAAGTAAATTTATGTAAAGTAGGCTGACTTCTGAAACAAAATCGTTTTTTAATGAGACAAATAATAAAAAGTAACGTTAGATTTTCCTCTAATGAATTAAAAATGCGATAAAACTAATTTAAAAGAATAACAGAAAAAAACGTCCGGCAGTATTCACCTTTCTCCATTGCTTCCAAGTTCTGCGCAATAAAATCTTCTTATACAATGAATCCGCTGCCTTTTCCCTCTCCTCTCCCACTTGTCTGGTGTATTTCAGCCAAGGAGAGAAGCACATGCGCAATAAAACCATATTGTGATATAAAGTGGCACGTGCCATGTTCTCGCGCGCTATCTCTACAAGCCGTCTCCATGGCAACAAGCCAAACTTGACAAGCAAAGTGGTTGTATAGTGCTGTGTTGCCATGGTTACTTGGTGTCGATTATGTTCTTGCTGACGCTGTTTTTCAATTTCACGCTGTGAAACCAAAATAATAATAAGAAACCTAAGTTGTTCGATGACGAATAAAGGAAAGGGCATCGCAATTTTGGAGAGATTCGTACAAGCGATTCTTACGATTGGTTTGTCTTTTGACTGAAAATTGGGAAAAAACAATGCTTTATTGTAAAATAGCCATTGCACTCGCTCAAGGTAATCTTGCGATTAGAGAGTCCCTTCATACCCGCAGTATGTCTTCTACTTCTAGGCATGCAAAGAGCTCGTCTCCCAATAGGTGAGAATGAACGTACAATACAAAGTGACAATGTGGTCCTGTGGCTCCAGATTTATACATGCGCATACTCCGGTTAAAATCCCGCTGGAACCACTGGCTGGATGGTCCCGAATTACTCTGCCTTGCTTTGTAACTAGCCAATTGGTTGCCTCGTCCTAGTGTCATTCGAATAGGTCACCTTCGGTATACTAAAATTCAGCTTAAGAGAGAAGTTTAGAGGACAAAGACAAAAGAAAGTCTAATATCTTTCGCATTCATTGCAACTTGTTTCTATCCTTTTTGTCCTCTTTGCCTCACTATCAAGCTGAATATTGATATTTCGGAAATGGCCTATTGTTTCTAACATAGTTAAAGTGGTGTGCCTGTGCTAAGTGCACTTAGCATTTACATAATAAGCTAGGTTCTTGTACCAGGAAAAAGGGCAACCGAAAAATCATAGTTACGACTTCTGTAACACAAGCCGGATGCTGTACCCACTGAGCTCCAAAAACTGCTAGGAAGAGTTAGATCGAGTGTCATACTGGTCTGCAGGCTCGACAAAATCTTAAATGCAACTATTGATTGGCTAATGTTGTAATGGATCCCCCGTGAGAAGGACGACAAGCTGGTTGCTTGGCAATCACGCAAGGTATTACGCAGTGGCGAGAACAGTGCCTCTCCTCTACACTTGATTCATATCTGACTGATTACGTACACGAGAAATGAAACTTATGTACGTTATTCTGTAACATTTGCAAAAACATGTTTCTCACCTCTCTGGCGATTCGCTTCTCCTCTTTCCGTTTCCGCAAAGCCTCTTGTTTCTCCGCCAACAACTCAGCTTCTTTTCGCTCTTGTTCCTTCTTGAGAAACGCCTATTGCGCAAAATAATGTTCAGCGTTCACATCAATTTTTGAAAGAACATCAAACCTTGAGAGTGTATAGGTTACGCAGGAGATACATCTCGCACGCGCCGATGTGCTTGTTCGGTCTAAGGCCCGGTTTCTATGAGCAACGCAAATGCAAACGGATATGCAGGCGACCTTTACACGTGAAACACAAACCAGGTGCAGTTGAACTCATTTTTCAAAATAGCGGGCGCGGTTGACGCCATCTTGGTTTAAACTTTAATCGAGGCGGCATGGGACTGGCACTGTGCGCTGGGGCAAGCGAAAATACAAGTGCAGGAGAATGAGAAACTTTCCATCTCTTGGGTTGGCGCTTTCGCTCGCATTTGCGCCGCAGTGATCTCACGTGTATTTCCCTGACTTTACTTTTACGCCTTGCAATTGCGTCTATGTGTGAACCACGCTGAAGAAAAAAAAAACTCCAAGGTCTGTGTGCAATGTGAAGAGTAATTAGGTAATTATTGCCGAGTTTTATGTGCGTAGCCAATCCGTTTGCTGGGACTTGTACGAAGGCTGACAACTCATTACGAACAACATCACAAGCCGAAGGTAACGTAAACGTTGCCAAAAGAAATGGAAAAATGACCAACAACAAGCGCCCTGCACACTTCACTTTCTGTTCGTTGCACGTGAGCATTTCTTTGTTGGCGTTTTTTTCTTTGCCGTCCTCAACATAAAGATTTCAACTGTAAATCGTAATCAAACAAAGCTACATGCATCTCTGGGCTTCTTTTTCCAAACGTCAATGTTTTCCCTAACAGTTGAATTATTGGCCAGGTTTTAGACGATGAGCCAGATTAAATACAATCACAAAGTGAATCAAATACCAGTTTTTCCTCTTCTGCTTTTCGCTTCTTCTCATCTAGAGCTTTCTTTCGGAGCATGCGTTGCTGAGCACGCTCCTCCATGGCTTGAGAAAAGAAGTTTCAATTAGTGAATCAACGCATATTTGTAAGTAGTGTTTTAAAATGACCCAATTTCACCCCAAATTTGACAAGGTGATAACTGATGCAAAAACATATAAAAACAATTAGAATAAGGGGTCACAACTGCGAAATTTTTAGAAAAATTATTGGCAGTGTCGCACAAAGTACGCTCGATCTGCAATTCTCGAAAGAAATGCAGAAACGAGATTATGAGAAATATCAAGGTTTGTGGCAATATACCATTCCCGACTGACTTCAACTTATGCTTCAAAGCGAGTCCACGGGGCCGGTTTCTCGAAAGTCCGGAAGCTTTACGGACTACTTTCGGGTGTCACAATTCCCTCATAGTATCTCAAGATCGGAGAGGATTTAAGTCGTCAAACTTTTACAGTCATTTTGCTTTTTGTTACCTTGAAAACATTGATCGGCTCTCCAAAACAAGCGGTTGGCAGTTTCACAAATGGTTGTTCGGGCACGAAAAGTTTTCGCAACTTTCGAGAAACGGGCCCCAGGAGCGAAATCGCTCTTCCCCAAGGAAATTAATTCTATTTTTCACAAAAAACAAACACTTCTTTCCAGAGGAAAGAGTTTGCATATTGACTCGCCCTTGGAAAGAAAGTAAATTCAAAAATTCGCTTTTTGCTGAATGCAGAACGAGCTTCTTTTTGCTTCTTTGCTTATAAGTCACTAATTATTCTTATAAAGTTTACCTTGAGTTCTACGGTGATTTTTTATGGTTGTGATGAGGGGTTTGTTTAGGGTCACGAATGTACAAGTTTGTCGCCCCACTAGGTAACTTGCCTTCCGCATTTTGACTGATACCAACCGTTGCTCAAAACAGATCACGAAGAAAATTCCCAACACTCAGCGAGACCACACCACATACCTAAATGCAACGGTTTCGTTGCGGGCTTCTGTGACTTAACAACTGCTTCCCTTGAAGTGAATTTACTACGTTCTGTAGAATTGTCATCGTCCGCAAATGTCGTGGTAATTCCTGACCGTTCACTTAAACTCTCCTCCTCAGTTTGAACGTCTTGATAACCAAGTCTCTCCACGGATTTACTTCTGTACACACTAACATTGTTATTATTCTTATTACGCACACCTTTATGGTTGTCTCTATTTTGTACAGTTGAGAAAATTTCAACGTTTTCAACTTCGCTGTAAGTCCGTTGTCTTTGAGACTTAACTTTCGTTTCTTTTTCAGTTCTGTGTGTTTTCTTTGCCGATTCTGTTGTCGGTTGCTTAGTCCACGCACTTTTTGATACTGGTGGTTTATTACTGCTGGCAAAATTCTTCGATAAAGTTTCCTCTGACGGTTTCTCTCCTCTTAAGGGATGTTTGTCGCGGTTCGGTAAAATCCTTCCCGGTTGGGAGAAAAGTTCATCCTACAATAAAGAGCAAAAAATTATCGCGTAAACTGCTAATAACATTAGTAGATACATAAGAACTGAAGAGACTTATTTTTCAGATGACCCCTTTCCTTGCCTGCAGAGGTGTCTTTTCTTTTGCGTTCGCTGGGCTGACGAAGAAAGAGACTTCTGCTATGGGTCAAATCTCACTGTCTTAAGCATACGCGGCGGTTTCTTAGCGACCGAATCCTAACGTGATACTTCGCATGTTGTGTGGGCTCAATTAACAACAGCGGAATTACTGTAAAGGAAGGTAGGTACTTGGTGTCCCTTTTTCTATTGTTTCAAATTTTTTTAAACAAGGTATAAAACGTTCAGTAATTATACAATTACCCTAACCTAACTCTAACGCTAACCCTAACGCTAACCCTAATCCTAACCCTGAAGGTTTTACCGTGTTTAGATAATTTTGTGCAATAGATAACCACTAAATGACAAAATGCACCAAGTACCTAACTAAAGGAATGCGCGGGACATAGCGGGCTCAAGTGACAGTCAGCAAACATATTCTGGGGCATGCGGTTTGAAGAGTGCCGTCGAAGGTTGTGGATGGCGGTTGGATCAAAGTGAGTTTCGACCCATGACAGAGATCTCTTTTCCCGTACTCGTCAGCCCATCGAACGCAAAAAGAAACGAGACCTCTGGTAGCGGGGAAGATGACTTCTAGAGATACCCGGAGAAAATTCGGGTTTTCATGACAAAAGTCGAACCAATGACCTTCCGATGTACTACCACTAAGCTTTACGAGACTCGTGGCAGTTTTGGCCTTAAAAATTCGTCACTTCAGGCGACAATCGTCTTGCTTTATTTCCCGATAAGAAAAAGCGTCGAAAGGTAGCATACTTGTTGCTAAGGAGATGGTCAAGTCTTAACATCGGAAAATAAATGAACATGCAAGTGTATTTTACAGATGATGACTCGGAGATATTCGGAAAAAATCCGAGTGTTCCCGGCGGGAGTCGAATCAGTGACGTCCTACCGATTCAGGAACTCAATCTTTCAACTGTCTCTTAAAGTATTACACTTCGTTTCTCAAAAGGTTTTGAAACAAAAGGAAAGAAAATCCGAAGAAAAGATTCCTGAATTTATCATTATGATCGTGCGGAAAATCAGCTTCAAGACCCACAGCCAAAGTCTGTTTTGTTTCCATTAATAAAAGTGCAAGTAGTGAATAGACGGCAAGAAAACAGCCAAGTAATGGACGGTTCTCTCTTATGTATGAGACATCTGTTTGTGTAACTCTTGTCAATTTCTAATAACATTCAAGAATCAGGCTATTTGCCGGGCGCAGGATGAAAAGTGAAAGTTGAAGGTGAGTTTCCGCAGAATTATGAATTTTGAGCTTGACAAATCGGTGCGCCGGAAAAAAATAGTATTTCACTACAAGAAGCTACTTAAACGGCCTAGCTCCCTCGAGTTTCCCATAGCTCAGTCTTAGAGCACCCGAACTAGTAATCGGAACGTCGAAGGTTAATAGACTCCTACAAAGGAGCACTCGGATTTTTTCCGAGTATCCCCGAGTCACCATCGAAATCATGGATCATGGCCTCGCTCCCAACGAGTCTCCTATACCTCAATCGTAGAGTACCCGAACTAGTTTTCGGAAGGTCGGAAATGATCCGACTCCTGAAAAGGAGCAGTCGGATTTCACCGAGTATCCCCGAGTCACCATCGATACAAAGTGCTCGAGCTCATGGGACAATTGTTAATTAGTCTTCGCATAGTATCGTTCATCATATCATGCCACCTACCAGTTTCCTTGCAGTGCTTGAACTCTGCTCAGTGCCATCTTCCTCGATGTCTTTCAATTCTAAACTGACATCCATTTTGCCTCCTCGTTCGCTCCACAGCCTGCCACTAGCGGCTGCCTCTAACAAAGCGGCCATTTTTTGCGTCTTTCTGTTGTGTTCTTCTCTTAGCTGTTGCTCTTCCTGTTCAGTTTTGACCCACTTCTGCCACGCCCGCAAACAGCGAGCCAACAAGTGACGACGATGGAATTTGGCGGATAACTGTTCCTTTCTGATGGCGGAGAAAAACGAACGCGTCACATTCGCATAATTTCGCGCACAAATCACTTGATTCAATGCAAAATCCACCGGAAGATGAATAAATGAATACGTATGTGACCACTTCCCTAGGGGCTTTTCAGGGTCAATGAACAACCCTTTGTGGGGGACTTTGCCAGAGTGACTTTATGGCGCAAATGGCAGCCGTGCAGTTTACAATATTAACTGAATAACAAGCAGTTACACAGGTGTCCCCAGAACAGAATGAGTGAGAGATGTAGTCCCCTACTCTGCTAGAACAGTGTGTGGGTTCTTTCATGTCCCACAAAGTGATGTGAGACCGTGCCTACGCTTTATCGTCCTCATCCGAAAAGACTAGAGAGTCTGACCATGTGAAGTTGTCTTTTACAAAGGCAAGTACTTTCTGCTCAGTGGTTTTCCACCCACCTGTGTTTTTCTTTCATTTCCATGGTAACAGCATGTGCTTCCTTGTCAGACCTTATATGATTGACATACGCTCTCCAAGCATTCCACGCCCTTAGTTTGCAGCGCCAATCAGACATTGCACGTGCTTTTCCAACCTTGATTCTCTGAGACGCTACAACTGAATACCATGCCGAGAAATGTCTTTGGACAGTCTAAAAAGAAAAAAGCACAATTATTTGGAAGTAAACTAGAACCCTATTTGTTGCATTTTGTTTTCAATAGTGTTTAATGGCAAGAATCGCTAGGAGCCATGAATCCCACTATAACCTTAAAACAATCAATTATCAATTATCAAGCACCCCATGGTCACTTTGGCCAGCATGCACTCTTCCTCCTCTTCGTATGATTTCTTTTTTGTTTTAAATGCCTCAAAAAAAAAAAATGGTTGGGCACAAGCAAGTAAAGTTGTTCTTCATTTGTAAAAATGTCTCATCTTCTAGCGCTGGAGCACTAATTGGGGACACTAAAAACTGAAATTAACAAATTAACGCAAATCAAACCAAATGTTGGTTTTTGAGAATAGGGAGCTTAAGCGTTTTTGAGACGCGGACAGCAACCCGAAGAGAACATTTCGCGTGCCAGGACAGTGGTGTCTCCTAGATTTTTATACTAATTATCTCTAAAGGAAAAAAAAAACTTAGCAATGTAAATGTGGTTGTGTGAAGACAAGTTAAAAGGGAAAACAGCTCACTTCTGTTCGCCGTCCGCGTCTCAAACACGCGCATGCTTAAGTTCCTTAATACCTGGAGAAAAACTCTCGGTGCAGAGTAGAAAACCAACAAACTAAAGAAAAGTAAAGTCACTTTATTTAACGTCAGTAGTTCCTTCAGCTGCAAGGCTGGTATCAATGGAAGCCGACGAGGGCACTCTTTACCCCCCTCCCTCTGTCAGTGCTCTGTTTTACGGGTATTTAAAGCCTTAGCTACACGGATTAGAGGAAAGTCGAAAAAGACGGTGAGGTCACCGAGGATTGAACCGGGGGACCTCTTGCTCCGAAAGCCGAGCACTGACCAACTGAGCTGCGAATGTTGCTCAACCCACGTATGATGCCAAGTCTGGGAATGAAACCCACGTCCCATTGGTGGGAAGCGAGTGCTCTCACCACTGCGCCAGCCCTGCACCCGTAACCATAACACAGGCATTTTTTTTTTAATCTAACCATCACATAAAAGGTTCAAACAATATTAACTTTATTCTACCCTCAAATTGTTGCTGGCCTCCTCAGCTGCCTTTCTTTCCATCTCCTCAAGTAACATTTGTCTCATCTCTTCTTTCTCTTGAAATTCCTTCCTCAGTCGCTCCTCTTTCTGTTTTTGTTCTTCTTCAAGATACTGCCGAGCAAGTAACTCAGCCTCCTGTTCTTTACGTCGCTCACTACAATTCACAAGAAAACAAACAACAAGAAAAAGAGATGGAATGTTAATGACTTTGATGACACTTTTTGAATTTTGATAAATTCTTGTCAATGTACCACATGAAACTGAAAAGATGAAGACAACAATGTATTCTCAATTTTGGGATTTACTACAGTAATTTGTACAGTTTGTGACATCATCAATTTTTGAACAAAAACTTGAATATCTCTGGAACAAGAGAAGGTATCACAAGATCGAAACACCATTATTCATCATTTTGAAAGGTCTTTGTCTTTTCATAGGCACTTTAAAGTGTGTATCACAGTTTTTTTTTTAATTTACTCAAGTGAAACAACATGGCTTTCTGAGATAAAAGCAACTAAAAAAAACATTAAGTGCCGAATTTTATTCTATGCTTTTCAGCGTTTTAAAATCGGAATTTTCACTTCCGGAGGGCACAAAAACCGCGGTAGTAAGGAGACTCGTGATAGCAGAACTGTGACATCAATAACAGAAAAAAATTTTTCCAGGGACCAAATTTTCACTTTTCTTAGATTGAGAAGTTGCTGAAACTGCTTCTCAGATGCGTTGTATTTGATTGCAATGATGCTAAAGACAACAGAACAAATCATTTCTATCACTAAAAATCCCTGCATTTCTGTTTTGATGTCACCAGCATACACATGTTGATATTGAGGATCTAAAAGTCACCAAACCTATCCAGTTTCTCTTTAGCAGCTTTCTTTTCATCCTCCATAACTCGTCTTATCTTAGCCATTTCCTTGCTGATCTCTTCTTCTTCTTTCTTGAATCGAGTTTGTTTTTCCTTCTCTTCTCTTATCAGCTGCTGACGTGCCTCTGCTTCAGCTTGTTTGCGAGCTGAGTGCTCTCTTCTTTTCTTCTCTAAATCCTTCTGTCTGGCCACACTTTTTTCCTTAACCTGACAAAAGCAAGACATGATAGCAATGCTATAATCACATTGTTTTCAACAGAGTAGCCCTCATCCGGGCTTATACAAATGTACAGTTATGGTGGATTGAAATGTGTTTTCAAACAAACCTAAATGGGCCTCATTCGTGCGGTGGCCATATTGGCCATAGACAATAGATTCAGTACCCCGAGCCCCGGGTTAAAGTGTTTGGGAACGAGTCTCGGAACGAGTCTCGGTGGGGCAAAACAAAAGTTCTCAATCCCTTTGGGACTCAACATGGCCGCTGTGTGATTAAAGACAACAAGATTTCCACACAGGCATGTTTTGACTTTCTACAGAATTTAAGAGTCATCATCTCTTAACACACAAGCAAAGCTTGCCTCTCACTGGTATAAGGAAAATTCACTTCTTGCAAATAAGGATACAGTAAATTTTCAAAAGGGTTCTCAATGCAAATAAGAAAAAAGCAAAATCTATAGCCCACTTTGAAAAATACCATACTCTTTGTTTGTCCCCCCAAATTTTGCATTAAGCATTGTTTCCAGTTTCTCTTGGGACTTACAATGGTCCCAAGAGAAAATAAAAAGAATGCTTATTCAAAATTTGGGGGGGACAAACAATGAGTATTATGGTATTTTCCGAAGTGGGCTATTACCATTACACATGATGATACTGCATCAATGCACTGATGTATTGACGCATTGATGATAAACTGAATTTTACAGAACATGTTAAATCAATTGCAGTCAAAGCAGGGAGATTTGTAGGTGTTATGATGCGCCTAAAAAATCTCATTCTGGAGAAACTTAAACTTCAGCTATTTTGGACAGCGATTTTACCACATTTAACCTACTGCTTTGTTGTACGGCATTTTATTAAAGCTTCTGATACATGTAAGCTAGAGAGGACCCAAGAAAAGGCTCTTAGGGCTATCTACCGTGATATGATTTTAAGTTACGGAACTGCTGGCTGCTGCTGGAAAGCACCAAAGTTTAATGTCAACTTCTTGAAGGAGCCCCTCACCATTTCCTCAGGAAAATCGCTCCAAGCCTGTTTTACCCATCGAAGGAACGAAGACTCTGGGAATGAGATTGAACCATCTGTTGACACAGATCGTGTAAACAAGATTGTCATATGACACCATAGCGAACTTGAGACGGAAGCACAAGTGGATTTCTTCTTGTTTAAAGCGACATTTTCCAAGCAAAAGTCGTTTAACTGCTGATGTCATATTCTTTGGCGATCTCTGAGTTATTTTCTACAGCTTCTGCTTTGGCTACTATTTTAAGTTTAAGGCAATTAAAGTTGTAAGGTTTCCAGTCGAATAGCTTTTTATAAAATGCTTTGCTTGTATGAAGACATGTTTCCAGTGAGGTCAGTTACTAATTGATTAATAATATTTGTCACCTCACAATCACGTTGCTTGTTTGTTTGTTATCTTTCGCATTCATTTTATTGCTTTGAGTATAATTTTTCAGTCAATTTCAATTTGTATTTTTAAGAAAATTCCATGGCTGATAATACACATCAAGACCTAAAATGCGTCTTGGCTTATAGCCGAATATTATGCATTTACAATTCGTGTCAATCACATTGATTTTTTGTGTAAGAGGTTCGGGGTCTCAGCTTTTAGCCGAATAAGTACGGTAGTCATTGTCATGGATACCTTCATTGTGAGTCATAGTCAACGTGATTATGGTATTATTAACTATTATTTGAAAAGAGACCTGTTTGTGTCTGAGTTCCATTTTGGGTCTTGGATCTTTTTTCTTTTTGCTTCCATCAAATCCGAGATCATTCAATATGTCTTCTTCGACAACTTTCTTGTCAAGCATGTCTCGCAGAATTTGCTGCACAGAAATTTCATCATGGAGATCATCATCATACTCTGGACCTGAACAAGGAAGGAAAAGAAATATGTCTGCATAACATACAAGTCCCTTAAAGAGTGGGGTGTCAGTGATGCTGACACTCCACTACTAAATAATACTAAATACTAAATAAAAGTGCCAATGTCTTTAAGAGGGCACATACCGGCACATATCACCCTCAAATAATCCACTAATATGACAAAATTTATAAAAGTTACAAATTTCGCATAAAAAAAAAATTAGTTGTGTCTCACCAATAATATCAAGAGAAGGACTGTGGTTGTAACTACTTGGTGAAGTCCAGTCATGTGATTGTAGTAGTTGGTCATTATAGTAGTCCTCTGCAGAGGAAGCCCTCGTCAACTCTTTAGAACGTTTGCTTCTCTGTGCCCATGTCTCATTTTTGAACTGTACCTCTAAACTCAGGTCATCATTCTTCTTTTCATGCAGCCATGAATCTAACAGATCTTGAGCTGAGATAAGATGGAATGCAACAGTAATAAATTATTTAGCCTGCACCTATGAACTTACGTTAAATTCACTACTTTCGACAACAAAGAGCCCCTGAGTTGCTTGTGGAAAATATGACCAGTTTGGAGGTGACTACAGAGTAATTTAGACAGCCTGAGGATATCTCAGTATACAATATGTTCCCAATACTTCGCTGTTATTTAGTTTGCCTTGTGCAGGCTGTCTTGTGTGAGGGAGCATTGTACCAGCCACGGGTTTGCTATTTCATCTTAGTGACATAAGTTGCACCCCAACCTTAACCTAGCTACCAGTCAGTAGCAAGTTAGTTTTGTTAAGAGTAATGTGAAAAGAATGGTTGGATAAGACTAACAAAGGCTTCTAGGGAGTCAGCTTAAGCAAGCAAGGGAATACAACAGTGGTTTTATTAGAAGCACCCATCAACGCCGAGTACAGTACGCGCAACAGATTTTACTCTGTCTAATGCCAGAGGATTTACTTGTTAACTGGGAGCATCCTGGGTTCCTGAGGGGTGATTGGGTTAATATAGGAACTTAAGGATGGTGCCTACTATTGTTATTGCACATACTTTCTGCGGATCTCAAGATACTTGGATTTCCTATCAGTGATGCTTACTACATGTAATACATGTACAGAGATATTTTTGCGCGGTTTAAAATTATGCAGAGAAAGTAGATCCTAGTAAGTACTATTGGTATCCAAAAAGAAAATTGGGGGTAACCGTGCATTTTTCGGAGAAAATTAAGCTTCAACTTGAGAAAGAATGCCATACATGTGGCTTCGTATTTTAAAGGTTTTTACAAATATTGTTCATGAATTATCTTTGAAAAATGCGTGGTTACTCCCAATTTTCTCTTTGGATTTCAATAGCACTTGTCAAGATCTACATTTCCCGCATAATCATAACCCTGGGCAAAAATACCTTTGAATTAGTAGGCCCCGTCCTTAACATACAATGGTATTTCATCATAAAGCACAAGGTAAATGTACCTTCCACCAATGCATCGTCATCAACATGGACTTGTTCCAGAATGCTTTGGTAGTTGTTCCCAAACACCTCCCGAGCTGCATCAGTTGAAGCTCGCTCAACTCTCTTTATATTCATTTGGAAAAGTGTATAAATTATGTAAGTATACTCTTGAAATACCGTAGTGAAGCAGAAGAAACCAATCTCACCAAGGATCATTGACTCAAGACTGTATTAATTTCTTACCGGTGCATGGACTCGTACTCCATTTTAAAACCTGGCACCAGTTCCTCAAAACCTGGTTAACTGCTAACTGGCGTTAAATACCATGGAAACCTATAGGTTCTGATACCTCTTAACCAATGGTTAGCACTAACCAGGCTTTGAGCAACTGGCCCTGATGTTTTCCAGTACTATCCCTGTGTCAGATATCAAGGTAATTGGCTACATCAAGGAAGTCAACTTGAAGCTAAAATCTCGAGACTTTAATTTTAATCTGCAGTTGAAATTACAAGGACAGCACTTTTCTACTCCACTATTTAAAGACCCTAAGTGTTGGGCTTGGAAGTGCCAATACTCAACCACCTTAGGCTGAACCAACTAACTATTCTTGCAATGCTGGGTAGACTTTCATATAAGCGTACATGGTTTGAACCCAGGGGTCATATCATAACCAGTTTGGTCTTCACAGCCAATTACATCTAGGCTCAACTGATAGTCGACCGATAACAATCATCATCATGAATAAGTTGACCAGTGACATCTATGACCAGAGCTTTTATAGTATCTACTGACGCAACACAAATCACTTGACTCTGAAGATGACTTCCGCTCAGGTTGTCGAAAAACGTCAGTCATTATAATCTCAAACAGTTCTCAGGACTACACTCATGTTACTTAATTATGAGACTTCATATACTGGGCTAAAATGGCGGAGGACAAAAGAACCATTGCTAGTCCGATGAGGCCTTGCTAATTAGGTATTGTTATGTTCGCTTTGTTCTTTTGATTGATGGACATTAATTATTACGTATCCGGTATATGAAAGACGAGCAGGCCAACGCTGATTATGTCAGACGACTCTGCCAATGTACTCTTTGGTGACTGATGGTAATTATTAAGATCTGAATCAGTGAATTAGTGAAGTAGACGTAATTACTAAAATCTTTGCTCAGCCTACATCAGTTAAATGGGAAGTAAAGAACAGGAGCAGTTTCAATTCGTCGCGCGAGATGACTTTCGGAGAAGATGAACACTATCTTAGCAGCAAGTCAACAGCTGACTAGAAGAAATCAGCTGAATATTTTGGATGTGTCATAAAACGGCCATTACATGGTCAAATCACAATAAAAGTGATACCTTAATCCAGTCTTGCACATCGCTTCTTGAACTGTGCTGCAAAAACGTCAACAGGGAAAAAAATACATATATACATTTCAAAATGCATCGATCGATCCTCGAATAATCGTAATCTCCGTGTCGCTACTTTCTCTTACTGTTTTTGCGTCCGTGTGTCGGTTCCACTTAAACAAGTTCTGCCTCGCTCCAGCCATACAATTTTTCACGTTTTACAAGAAATAGATGTTTTGAAACATAAAAACTTTCTCAAAATATCCGCCATTTTGAATTACCCCGAATGCAATTTTAGCCTAGTTTGGACTCATTCTTTCCGTATATGAATATTTTACCTGAGAGGGGTCTGGCGCGAGTTATTCCAAGTTGGTAATAGAGAGCACAGGTTATGATCGAAGGATGTGGGAGCTCAATGATAAAAGCCTGTGGGAGGGAGCACATTGTTTTAGGCGCTTGTTTCTACCGAGAGAAAGAGACAGAGGAAGACTAGGAAGGGAATGGGAAGAGGCCTCAGTTGTTCAAACGATGGATAGCGCTATCTGCCGAATAAATCACTATCCATTGGATAGTCGGTTTCGCTGTGACTTATCCACTGGATAGTGATTTATCCGGTGGATAGCGCAAGCCATAATTTGAACAACTGGGCCCAGGTTGTTGGTCACTGTTCCCCTATAGCTGAAACAACCCAAACCGTTATTAGGCCTAAACATTACTGATGCTTTAGATGATGTTTAAGCCTACGGTTGACCCGCAAAGATGCGACGCCTTCGTAGGATAAGGAGTGATGTAAGGTGGTGTAACATGGAAAAATAAACAGATTATTGCCTCCAAAGTGCACCCATCAAAATGCGAAGTGGTCATTTTAGATTTCATATTTCTCGAAAAGAGATTTTCATGAGATTCCATTACCAGTCTGCTATATGTCGACTGTGTTTTGATGTGGTTTAAAATAGAAACCGAATGTTAGTAAACAACCCCCCCCCCCCCCTTCCCTCACGACCTCCTTGGGAAACTAACCGAAAAGTGCAAGATGTGAAATCATCTGGACTTGACACCAGTCGCAAAGTCTTTTAGGAGTGCACGTGCAAAGAACACCAAAACTTGGAATGCTCGGCGAAATTAAATCCGGGCATGTTTTTTACGGAAAACCGAATCGATATTTAAAAATCAACCTGGATGATTCATACTCAAGAGTGCACGATGAGAATGAGAACGAGTTCAGTTTTAGTGACAAAGCCAGAGGAAATTTCTTCGGCCAGTCAGGGGAGAAAAAAAAACTGCGATTCAGATTTTGAAACTAAAGCCTTGTTTTCACTAGGGATGCAAGCACAGGGGCAAGCACAAGCACAAGGATAAACATCCTATGCTAGTGAAAACGAACGTCGACATAATCATCAAAATCAACCACAGCAACCGCCATTTTGTTCAAATACTTAGACTCAGGGAATCTGGAACGAGTGCTTTAATTGGCCAGACGCGACAAATTTCCTCGTGCGTATGCTGTGTTTCGTTTTCACAAGACGCAAACGAACGCAAGCATAAACGCAAGCACAAGGAAAAGGAAAATTTTTGATCCTTGTGCTTGTGATTGCGCTCGTGCTTGCGTCGCTAGTGAAAACCGGGCTTAAAACGGACGTTATGTGTTTGTTAGATGCTTCCCATTGGTTAAAAACGAAAATCGGAACAAGAAATTGTAGGCACAAAAAGATTACATCGTCTTGAAGAGAATCCTGAAAAAAAAATACTGAAAAAAACTGAAAAAAACATCTCATATTTAAATCTAATAAATTCTTGTCTTTTCGCAATAAATGGAAAGCTTATGAAGAATTACTTTTAAGTGGCAATAGGTAATTTCTTGCGTTTAGTAAGTGTAATTTTGGAATGTTTGATGTCACTGTACCAAGCACATATAAAAAAGAAGCTTTAAAACTGTAAAAGGAATTTATGAGGAAATAAAGGAAAAAAGAAAAAAAAATGCGTAAAAACGAGTGCATAGGAAAACTTCTTTCCTCACAATCAAATTACGCAATAGTGCTCCATCAATTCACACAGATCACTTTTCTTGTAGATGGTTTTGTTGGTACTGTTTTGCCATTTCTTCAAACAGTTTTTCAATAAAATCATCAAAGGATAAACAATGACAAGAAAGAACAATAGTTGATAACAGTATCAAATTTCAACGAAGACAAGGTTTGACGAATTTCTTTTCCCTCAAACGTCAAGGAAAAAAAAAACATGAAAATTGAAAAAGCCGAAAGGAAATGGAAATCCCAGTTCACTTGATGTCACACAGCAGAGCCACTCCTCTTAGAATCCAATGGTCCGGACTCTGGACAGTCTTGAGCCACAGGGGAGTGATGTAAGTAAGGTCAGTACGTTGTGGTTTCTTGTAGACAGGACACTGGTAAAGCCTGGGATCTTTGGGTGCAGTGGAGTTGACTGCATACACATGAACTACCGGTAACAGAGTAAATAGAACCTTGGGCTGTGGTTCAATCAGTTTACAGCCACGGCGATCCCATCCAGCCCCATCGAGGTACAAGCCATAAATGTAGACTCCCTCCTAAAATCAGAGTTATGAAATGTATGTCAGATTCTTACTGAACTGGCCATCGCATTGACGGTGGAGAAACTACAAATTAGCATTTAAAGATTTTGACGGGAGATACCTCTTAGAACGTCACAAACTAATCTAAGTGATCCTTAAAGGCAAATAAAACCCGTAAAGGCAGTTTCCCTGCATGTAGACGTAAAGCATAACATTTGAACGTTAACTCACAGCAAAGTAATCATCTTAAAAATTGCCATGAAGCCTGAAAAAGTAAATTCAGCTCAAACGGAAAGAAAAAAACGTTAGCAAAAAAGGCTCGACTCTTGAAGATAACTTGCGCTATCCAATGGATAGTGATTTATCCGATGGATAGCGTTATCCACCTTTTGAACAAATGGGGCTACATTAATGACCAACATACTTATGTGACCAGAAATGCACACTCATGAAGATGAAGAATGAAGATGAAGATGTCCAAGAGAAAACAATGCCTATCCAATTTTTTTTTTTTTTGGGGGGGGGGGAGGTAAAAGAGGTGTATTATGAGATTTGTGCAAGTAGTGAATGGCCACGGCATACGAACATCACCAAAAGTCAACCATACCGATGGCGGCGAGTTTATGTCCTCTTTCATAGCCCGTATGACGTCATTATGCAACACCACAGAGTCGAGGGCCCAGCCCTTATGCGCACGCGTGACTTCCTGTCTCATAGCGGTGAGAAATCCTTGAGGGTTGAAGAAGCCTGTCATCCAAAATACGCTAGGCCGGCCATTAAAAATCCAGACCGAAAACTGGTTATTTCTCTCCAGGAACTCCGTGAACCAGAAACCAAGCGTGGATGATTCCCATGAGATCTAGAAAGGCGTGCAGTGTTTCAAAACAAAGGATTGCACCGTAAATAACTATTAGTGCAGTTGATTAAGGAGGCTAATGGAAACAGGAGTTACAGACAGTTTCTATTAAAGGGATTATCATTACGTACCTTTCTCCAAAGGGCAGGTACTCTAGCGTCGTACATGTTGTCTAGTGCATCTCTAAGGTTCTGTAAATTGGTGCCAGGATAAAAGCGTTAACATGATTTGTCTCTTGGTGAACATGAGTGTGTTAAAAAGGAATGTGGCCATGGTTAGTTCACAAACAAGCTCGCTTTGAAAGGGAGGCAGACATCAACTCGGAAATGGCCTATTCTTTCGTCACTCCACTCCGCACAGAACTTGCACCAAGGCTAAGCAATTGAAGACATACCTCACTCATGATGATGGTTCCCTCTATGGCTAGCTTGAGGTCAGTGAGAGTCTGTCGCACCAAGGAGATCACACGTTGCATACGATCAATCTCCTGTCTGAGAAAGATGTTCATGGACGCTAGGGCTCCCATTTTCTGGAGTCTCGCTCGTACCTGAAAACAGAAAGGTTCCAAATGTTATTACTAACCAATCAATAAAACAATCCGTTTATTTAGTCAGCCAGCCAACTAGTCAGTTGATCAGTCCAGTTGGTCAGATTAACTTTTCTTGACGAACATGAAATAAATTAGCAACAAATCCCTCTTAGGAGAACAGAAAACATCGCACAAACCTCATGGGGTACGTAGTCATTTGGAAGTTTTTCCAGCATGTCATCTGCCAGCCTTGTTACCACACTCTCACGTGTTTCCCCAGACCCTCCCCCTGAGTCCTTGGGTTGAATACTCATGATAGTGTCCAGCACGTCTTTAGCAGTGTTGCTCTGGTAACTGCAAAGTAACAAAGTAAACGCGAAAAGAGATTTTCTTCAATAAGCCTTATCAACAATATCAAAAACTCTTTCAGTGTTTTTGTTCGACGATATCTTTCGGCCTAGAAACCCTTCTTGTGATTTTAACACGGCTACACTTCTTTAAAGAGACATTTTGACCCAAACTGTATTGTCAGGGGGAGTGCCGTATTCCGCATAAGCAGTATCTTTCATCGATAGTGAACGAAAGTTTGCTAGTGGTTTTGTTTATAACCTCTACAACTTGATTCATACTCAGATTGAAAAAGAAACCACTCTTGGGTGGGGAAAGTACCTTGCGACAGAACAATAAAATACGTATAATTTTTCATCTGATAATGATTTAAATGAATTGTTTTCCAATGAACTAACGTGATGTCAGCATTAGGATGCAAGCCGAACACTTGAGGCGTGTCCACAGAAGGAAGAGCTTGGATTGCTTCAAAGAACTGTTCCAAACTACGACACTTGGGGATCTTGTAACCAGTGTAGAAACAGAAGTCATCGGTAAACATGTGCTCTCCGAACCACACCTAACAAAACAAAGGAGATTCTCAGTCGGTGATTCTCTCATCTCTTGTGGCTGCGTTGGTCAATTCTATATCTCATGGGAAAGGTGTGTAAATGGACTGCAACGGAGCTGCGCACCTGCACAGTTATCTATTGCGAGTGAGTAAAGGAAGAAGGTAAAAACTTAGCGATTTCAATGACATAGAAGAATAAATAAAATTCATAAAATATTGAACAATTATTCCACGAGCGCGCTGGATATGAGATGATAGATAGCCAACGAGGCGCGTAGCGCCGAGTTGGCTATAATCACCTCATATCCAACAAGCGCGAGTGAAATAATGGTTTTATTAAAAACGTCCCCAAAATACGGAAAACCAAACTAAAATAAAAATAAAACGCCCCCAAAAATGACGCGCACGCTTTCCATTTTGCAGAGCATGGTATATTTAACAACTATTCACCGAAGTGGAGGTGGCTAGTGGTGGACATTTACCGAGACGCGAATGGTGGAATATCCACCACTAGCCACCGACACTGAGGTGAATAGTTGCTTTAGTATATACTAAAACAGTGAGATAATACAGCACAAAAAAGATAATTTTAACTCATTTATTCCTCCAAAGATTAAAACATTTCGGGCGCAAATCCAGAGCAAATTGCTCGGAGGCGAATAGTTAACAACTATTCACCGAAGTGGAGGTGGCTAGCGGTGGATATTTACCGAGCCACGAAGCGGCGAGGTAAATATCCAACGCTAGCCACCGACACTGAGGTGAATAGTTGTTTTAGTATATACTAAAACAGTTAGATAATATACAGCACAAAAAATTAATTTGGATGTTTTCTTCTATTGTCACGGATCCAAATCGGGACGCCATTTTTTCCCGAGTTGCTCGGAGGTAAATAGCACAGGATATTCGGAGTTTGACGAGCCAATCAGCGCCCGCGTTCAACGCTATCTACTGTTTTAGTATATACTAACAAAGGATATCCGGAGTTTGATCAGCACGGGCGTTCAACGCTATCCACTGTTGTAGTATTTAACAATCACCCTACGCGACACACAAAATTACGTATATCGCAGGATATCTGTTGAGTACGCACGACAAATATTGAGCGCGCTATGACCATATTTGGACATTGCCACAACGTGTTGAATAATAAATACTAATAGCTGATATACCATGATGGCTAAGCCAATGAAAACTCTCGAGTTGCATTATCCAATGATCCACTTTTTGATAATAATCTTTAGCCAAGAACCTGTTTCCGATAAATTGACTTTCTTTTTTTCCTTCGATGGTGCAAGAGAATAAACCCAACGAAAACTATCCAAGATTACCTTTGCAAATGTGTTTAAAAGCCTCTTGTCATAATCGTCAGTAACTCTGCCGCCATACTGCACCTCACCTAACATGTATCTCACAGTGTTCCAAGACACGCCCTATCATTGCAACATTAAATAAGCTTTAATTAAATACATTCGTTGATCCATGAAAGGTGAGAAAAGTCGACTTGCAACTGAGTCACTCTTTGCTCATTTTCTACTCGAGGAGCTCAGATTTCTATGGTTACTCTGCTGCAGAGCGACTTGAATGTGTACATATTAAGATAGGGTCGTACCTCTTGTTGAACACAATATTTCATTGGCTGTCATTTATAGTGTCGTACTTCCTATTGTTTTCTGTATCTAAATCCATTGTTATTATTTGTTCGTTCTATTGTTCTTTTGCCCAATCCTGAACCCCGTTCAATGAGGTAGGACACAACCCACATATTGGTTTGCAACCAATCTCTAAAGACACAGATAACAATGATGTAATGTACAATTGCTGGTGGACGAACAAAAGGAGCTAATAAGAGATCTTTTGTTTTCGTCCACCAACATTTGCCGCGATGAAGTAACGTGAAAACCACCTATACGAGTGAATACAAAACAGCGAGATATGGAGAGGTGAAAAGAGGAATAAAAACGTTATGATAAGGGAAGTCAGCAGTGCCGGAACGGGAATGTTCTACGGAAGTCTTAAAAGTCGAAATACAGTTCGAGGTCGATAGCTCCAAATTAGAATTGTATTAATGACACACTTACCTTCTTTGGATCTATATCATCTAAATGGTTTTGCACGAACTGGACGCTGGCAGCAAAGTCAGCCTGATTGAACTCGTAAGGGATGTTCCAGCCAAGTGGACCAAACTTACGGCGTTCCTGAGTATAAAATGAAAGCCTTACGATGAAATTGTGTCTAATTTTTTTGCCACTTCTTGACTTGCTTTGCTACGCTTTGCGATCATTTAGGAATCTCTTGAAACAATTTTACCCGATCAGAGGTAAAACCAAAATCAAATTTGAGTTGCTGAGTAGAATACGTTTTCCAGCACAATGCGCCGCTTGTACGTATTTGATTTGCGAGTTCTGACTGGTTTATGCTCCAATTTTTCAGTACTTCGTTAACCCATTGACCTCTGGCAGTGAGACTTGAAAGATTTTACTCTGTCTAACGCCAGACAATTTTACTCGTCAACTGGGAGGGGGGTGGGGGAAGGGGGCAGAGGAAGGGAGGGAGGGAGGGGACGCCTATGGAGTGAATGGGTTAGTCAGTCAAAACTATGTCCCCTCCATTAATAAACGTAAATTCTTAATAAATAGCAAAGGGCTTACATATACAAGGCCAAGTCTCAAAGGAAGCATTTAATAGAAGTAGTTTGAAAGGAAAGAGTAAGAAATGAAAGAAAGAAATAGCACACCAGGAACGTTAAGATCCACAGGGTCCGATATCGCAACACATGCTTGGCCGTATAATCATTTTACTGCATTTTATGACTCAAAGACGATTGATAAAGGTGACTATCTGTGTGAAGAACTCTCGAGTCATGACATATCTCTCAAAAAAGTGACTATCATTTCATTTGGGACACCTCCATCATTTTATTCTTTGATTGCACTTACACACGTGATAATACCAAAACAAAAGAAAAATGTGGCTCAAGTTTTGCAAAACGATAGAGTCAAATTCCAAGACTTTTTCTTACACCAACATGGTCGCTTTGACATCAGATGCAATCAAAGAATTTAGTTGAGGCTGCAGATTGGTAACCGAAGGAACGAAGTTTAGAGTTTTTTTCAACGAGAACGCCTTGAAGATTTTTGTCATGTTTAATCCTGGTTACTTATCGGCTTTTAAGAGCAACATTTAGTGTTACCTGAACGACAGTGTGCAGGAAAGCCACAGCATAGAGGGTTGGTTTCCACTGTGGCATGTTAGTAATGTCCAGCTGATCTTGGGTGATACCTGCATAGGTTCTTTTTAGACCAGGCTTCACGCCCTGTGGCGGTTCATTAGTGAATTTGATGGAAGACTGTAAATAAAATGAGGAAGTCAAAATGTTATCAGTTGAGGGACCGTAAAGTTTGTCCAGAACAGCCGCGTAAAGTGTTGACGTCACAAAGTTTTCCCAGTACCCTAACGCAAACTCTAAATTAAATACAGCCAGGTGATCTAGTGACGTAATTCCGAAGACTGGGGAGAAAAATTTTACCGCCGTATCCCACAACCGCGCGCGGCCTTGAATGTTATTTCCGATTTCAAAATGGCAGAGGCGAGGTTAGATCGCGGCGGTTTCCACTTGAATGTTCATTTAGTAACAGGAAATGTGGGAGACACGGAATGATCTGTTGAGTTTTGGCGATGGAAATACTGCAGGAAATTTGGAAACAAAACCTAAGGCCGCGCGCGGTTGTGAGATACGGCGCTAAAATTTTTCTTCCCAGTCCTCCAAATTACGTCACCAGATCACCTGGGTGAAACCTCCATTCAAGGGACGTCCTCGGGACCAGGTCAGGGGTTTCTCTGAATAGAGGTTGAATTGGAGTCAAAGATTAGTACAGTGGAACCTTTTCGTCGGGACACCTCTATTTAAGGGACACAGAATTTGGTCACGGATAAATATTCATATTAATCTTTGACTCCAACCCAACCCAGGCTCTATTCAGGGGACCCCTGCCCTGGTGCCAAAGGTGTCCCTTAAATAGAGGTCCCACTGTATGAACATTTTTCCGGGACCAAATTCTTTGTCCCCTGAACGGAGGCGTCCCCTAAACAAAGGTGTCCCCAAAGAGAGGATCCACCGTAGGAATATTATTATACATGACAGTTAGTCGCTAACCTCTCATGCGCTAACACCCTATAGTTAATTTTCGAATCAAAGCAACTTACAGATTAGTGAAGTATCTACTAGAAGATAAGTACACGGTTGGGGGTCTGTCTTAAACAAATATTCAAGCAATCCTACCTATACCCTTACCTGCAACAAGCTGATGGGGAACTGGTTGTGCGCCTCTGTTGTTATCCACACACGGAAACCTTCGTGTGACGACTCCGCAGTGGTTACAGTTTCAAGCAGTTCGTCCATAAAGTTCAGCCCAAGATGACAGTTCTGAAGCAGCACCCAGCCACCCTATCAACAGAAATTTGTATTTGCCAGAGAGCTCGATAAACTGAGGGCCCTCGCAATCACTCCGCTCGTCAGATATTAGTCTTTCAAAGTCAACGTGTCCTGCCGTCTACAAAACACATCCCTACAAACTGGGATGAGGTTTCGCTCAAAGAAGTTTTAA